>NC_071325.1:15223374-15528142 GCF_943734725.1 Anopheles marshallii | reverse complement strand
ACTATACTCTTGACAACAACAAACTGGCACGAAGAACTGAAATTCGGGACCTTGGAACTATCCTTGAGTGTAAACTAACACTTAAGAAACACTACAAAACTATGATAGATATAGCAAATCGAATGTTAGGTTTCGTAATCAGAAATGCAAAAGACTTCAGTGACCCAATGTGCCTAAAGGCAGTCTACGCTTCGCTAGTACGCTCGATGCTAGAAGTTAACTCTGTAACCTGGACGCCACATTCCGCAGGTTGGACTAACAGACTAGAGTCGGTACAGCGCAGGTTTACTAGGCTTGCACTTCGTAATGTTTCGTGGTTTTGTCCTGCAAGTAAAGTAAGTTACCTTGACCGCAGCTCACGGTTAGGTTTACATCCACTTTATTACAGACGACATATAGCCCAGGCAACGTTTGTAGCAAAGCTCCTTGCCAATGAAATGGACGCCCCATACTTGCTAGAGAAAATTAATTTATACTCACCGGGACGAACGCTTAGAACTAGGGAATTATTAAAAATTCCATTCGCGAACAGAAACTACACTTATTGATCGTTATGTGCAAAACATTTAATGAGTTCTGCAAACAGTATGACTTTCACATTAGCACAAATGCATTTAAAACTAACAGGTTACTTACGTGGACGAATAGGATAGGATAATTTTTAATTAAGATTGGTAATGTAAATGTAAATGTAAAATGTAAAATGTAATATTTATAATCCATGTAATTCATGTTCAATTTGACATACGTCCATTGAACAATAAAAATGACAATAATAATAATTGTTTCCCCTGCTGCTGAAAGACGAAGAGAAATTTGTGGAGTATATGAGAATGAAATTAATGAAATAAGAATGTATGAAGAATGAAAAAAAGGACATTCTCAACTTTTTCGGAAAAATACGACCTGGAATTGTAAAAGATTACAATAATCACTCCTATATTTGACCAGTTGCACGCCTGATGATAACATTGAGGTACTTTTATTTGATTCTATTGACTAGCTCAACGGCCCGGTTACAGGGCTACGAATCAGAACTCCGAAGTGTACGCAAGGGAGATGTCTTTCCGTATTTGATCTTATTGTCAAGACCATAGATCCAGTCTTCTAACACAGAAACTTTCCCTAGCAATTTAGTTGCCCGGTTATTTGGAACATAAATTATTGATATTAAACTTAAATTATTGTTGTTTACTCATTGGGCTATACAAAATAGTACAACTGACTAACTAATAAATATATAAAGGAATCGTGGTTTGGTTTGATTGATCTATGGTTTGTTCAGCACCAGAAAGTTCTATTTTGCCCACGCCCGCTTCGGTGCCTGAAGCTATGCTTAAGGTTCACACATATATTTCAGGCGTTGCATCTCATCTTGCTGTACTGGTCGATACAGTACTGCTGGAACAGTCGCCCGGCAGGATGCATAGAATATGGGGCATATTAACGTAGCATTATTTGATTGGACGAACGCTGCATTCGGATCCATCTGGGGATCTAGGGATCCATCTAGGAATCAGAGCAGCCCCCGAAGGTATGCAACTATCCGTTCTATGCGGTGCCTTTTCGAATTACCCTCTGGGAATTTTTCAGTTTTGAAAAACCTTTGCTACAATGGGTTTAAAATCACCAGATTTCTTTCTAACATAAACAAAACATAAACATATCATAGATTGAACTCTAAACTTCGTTGTTATATTCTAATTCTTGGCCCTTGGATTTAAATTCCATGAAAGTTCCGAAAATAAGCATAAAGTTTTCTGCTAAAGCAAATAATATTGTGAATATATGATTATATAATTTTGTTAATATATAATATATAATTTTGTCAATACGGTTACATATTTTGTTAAGTTGCATTGTAATGTTATTGCATATTTGTTTGTATTATTGGATTTGGGTAATGTTCTTACTGTATCTATAGAAATTACATTAAAGGGCTTTGAGGGAGCTACCGTCATGATTTTTTCCTCTTTCGTATGTTTAATAGCCTTATTGATATTCATTGACGTTTGTTCCATCGATATTTGTCTCATATTTTGCAACAGTGTCTATACTGGATTATATGTCTTCCCAAAGAGGTCCCACGATGATCAAAATAATTATCAGCCTTTCTTCCTGCTTTGAGGTTGAGTAAATTTGACAATTTCACTACGGAATTGACCTTATTAGCGATTTCTTTGATTGTCTGCAGTGAGTAAGATTCGAAAATTCTATCATTCGTTGGTAGTGCTCGCTTGTTTCCTTATTTATTTTACCTCTTGGCCGTTAGGTATATTTGATGCAGCGCAACATCTAATGTTTGGCTTATTTTCGATTTCTAAAAATTGCGATTTCAATGATTCTTAGCGTTTTTTTAGTAGTTTGATTGTTCACTACGAGCACCTATTTTATTATTTCTTATGTCCGTTTCCAGTTTAAATAGTTTTCTTACTTCTGATGGTCTATCTGCTTCCACCATTGTGGGGTGAACAATTCCTGTCTGTTGTTCTTCCTTTTTAATTAGCAATTTGATTTTCCTTTGTCATTGCTCTTATCGTAACCATACACAAAGTTTCGTTTTTTAGTATTGGTATGGTTCCTGAGAACACATCTGAATTTGTAATTATTCTTGACAATACATCTGATATCAATTGCAATAACCATTTTTCCATGCCGTTGCACTAGTTGTACTTTTTTTGTCAGATACTGTACTTGTAAATATTTTTAAATGCCAACAGTGTCAACAGAACAGTGTCAATTAGCTATAGCCTATAGAAGTTAACTTGCGTCGTCTCTCACTTTGCGTTTTTGAATTACCCCCTCATCGTTTCGTTTTTAAGGTACCAGGTATCAGTACGGTTCATCCATCTTTACAAATTGGGGTCTCGAAGTTTTACAATACAACTCTTACGATTAAATAATAGTATGAAAATTCATCTATTCTACTACTCTATTCTATTCTATTCTATTCATCTATTCATCATCTATTCCAGCGACATATAAGCTGTCAGGTAAGTAATATCGCTTACAGACCGTACTGTTCACCTTCATCAACATCTATAGTTGGCGTTAACAACTTACAGGATTCACGTAACTTTGAAGTTAAACAAAATAATATTAGAATTGCAGCAACCGTATTTCCCTGGAAGTATCTGCATCTGGTCACGGATTAGCAGTCTTTCCCTCACAAAATGCAAATTGCATGCCGACATCACGCCGCAACGTCTTCCGCCGCATCTGGAACAACTTCCATGGGAGCTGACACTTGCTTTATGAAACGACTTCTCGTCTTATTACGATGGAAGTACATGCTTCTTACCAACAGGTTGCACTTCCTGCGCACGATTGGACTGGGATCGAAAGGGCTGATGCAGATCCTACAGTAGCGTTGGTACTGGTTTTTGATTATCCGCTACATCGATGCTGGTAATGTGCGTAGAGTTGATGACACCGCAGGTGTCGTATGTCCGATCGCCAATGCAACTTGCAGACTCAATCAACGTCACCTTCAGTAACGAATTTCGTCACCCAATCAATATGTATGTTGTAGCTCACTCACCAACTCCTTTCGCCCCGCTGGTTTTGATCGAGAAAAGTGCTGTGAAGCGAAGTATCATGGTGAGCTTCTACAGTGTAATTTAAGTATGTCGCATTTGCAAATGCCATGCGTCACGTTACTCGAAAGTGTCTAATTGCGAAAGTGTCCTCACCCGATTGTAACGTAGTACACTGGTGTTTTGTAGTGTACGTGTAGTGCAGGTCACGTCCCTATGGGTGGCCTTAGGGTTTTTACCTCGAGTTAATGAAGTGAAGGTAATTGAGTGAAAGTAATCTTCACTCGAAGCGTGCGACATGAAACCCTCCATATTACGCACACATTCGTCGAACTCCACATCCCACGTCGCGAATGTGGTATGTTCTATTCCCGTCATACAGTCTTACGACGCATGGCTCACCGGTGACCGTTAGAAATGTACTCGCTGTCCTAGTCGTGACTCGTCCCTGCGCTAGCTGATTCTGCATCTTACGTACGAACCAAATGCTGATCCATGAGTTGCCACTTTCATCATCAATCTTCACCCGCGCGCACAATTTAATCGTACTTCGATCCGCAAAACCGGTTTTCACGAAGGCCGTGAAAGATTTAGACGATTGACGAAAGACGATTTAAACGATTTAGAAGTTGTGTGTGGGAAAATTGGTTTTTATTTCACTCGGTTTCGCTTGCGATCGTTTTCATATGTTATTTTCCTTGTTGTTTTGGTTTACTATTTCGAAGTCGTTTAGCACTAAAACGTGTTTGTTTACCCTTGTAAGGTTTCTACGAAAGTATCACAGGTCACAGGTCCAGTATCACATTTGTCCATCGAGAACGTTTCAAAAGCGCCACTTTCGTCGTTTTGTTTCATCTAATACATGTATTTTGTTTTCGTGTCACGAGTCTTATGGGATTTCAAATCCCAAATTCCATTTCCATTCTGTTTGCGTTTTAATTATCTTCTTGTCGCGTGAAGTTGCACACTTCCTAATGTTTCCTCATTTGCACAATGCAGCACTATGTGGGATATACTCAGCAGACCATAGAGTTGACGACCATGTCCATTATTGGCTAGATAAAGCAACATCGTTGTAGTTAACCAATAATAATGTTTTCTTGCTGGAGACAGTTCAGACTCGTTCACTATGAGACGAATTAAATCTACCAACCAATGGACAGCTTTTCTGAAGATACGGTCGGGTTCGATTGTGGTTCCATTGTCAGGTGCACTATTATTCGCGTTCATTGTTCATGCGTTCAATTCCTTTCACTTCAAAACGGGTTTCCTGGCACCTGCACTTAGAAGATGTTGCAATATTCACGACTGTTCACTTTGTCGGTGAAAGTACCTTTTACTTCAAAAAGAGTTCAATTGCGCTTGGAAGATGTTGCATTAGTCACAACTGTTCGCTGAACCAGTCAGAGAGGAACTAAACGCAGCTCCATGTCTCAAGCTCCGGACTAACCTGCCCACAGGCACTATGGGTAATTGTGAACAAATTTCGGAAAAAATATTGCTTTAGTTCTCATTATCGAATAAGAATATTTCATGATACATGTTTTTCGTACTTTTGAAAAAAGCACACTCACTGATATTGATAAATTAACAATTTTAATTATCTTAGAGGTAGCTACACACTTAGAAGCAAATAATACATGCTTAATAACCGACTTCGAAAAAAGGTGTTTACTTTTGTGTTTTTACTTTGTGGTTTTACTTTTGTGTTAAATTTTCTCAGTTGTTGCAAGGATAGTTCTTTAATTTGAAAATATTCACAACAAAGAAACACGTAATATAACCGAGTTCATACAAACTTTTTGAGGCATTTGGCGTTTCTCCATAAATTAACGGAATGCAAAACAGCATAATATTTTGTAAGAAGATGCTTAAACGTCGAGCAATTGTAAATTTGGAGTTATTTTCGAATTAAACGTATAAATTCAATGATAACAACTGAACTGCTCATATTCATGAAGACATAATTAATCATGAACAATGGATCTTTTGTCTTAGTCTAAACGTCTTTTAACACAAGTTCGAAATTTGGATTTTTACCGCGACACCTGCCCATCGTGCGAAGCAAGTCGACCGACACGCTGGTGGTGTTGCAAGCATTCTGAATCGCTCAAATTCGCGGAAAAATAACGCAAGTGTTCAATGGACGGATTCCGCAATTGGCGGAAAACTCAGACGAAAGTTTCATTTATGTGTCCAGTGAGAGCAGCATCTCTCAATAATGACATTTGGTTGAGAATGACTCTCTTCGATGTCACTCGCTGTCTCTCTCGCTCTCTTTTGTTTATTCTCCCAGATGATCGATGATCGACGACATCAAACGAGCATTGAAAAGTTACAAATGTTCAACCAATGTTCTAAAATCCGGACTAAAAATTATGTACTTTAGGTTGGATTTACTTCAAACAATGCATCATTATAAACATGATCACAGCGGGAACGCTGACGATATAGTATCTAAATGAAGATCTAGATTTTCTTAAACTCCATTCGCGTTAGTAAACTTTCCATGCTCAACATAACCATTTTAGTTCACATACTTCACTGTCATACAAAACTGAGACGACGTCATCTTACACCCTCAATATTTGTATCAAATCAATATCCTAAACCTTACATTTCTTAGCATAGCCCCCAGGGTCAATGAATACATCAATTGACTGTAGAAAATTATTATCATCCATCTCTATTTTTAACCCTTGACTGCTCCTCGACTCCTGTTAGCGCGAATTTCAGTCTTCTCCTTCTTTTCGAGTACCCGTGCGGAAGATAATGTGCTGTTTGCAAATGGCGGAAAAGCGGAAAAATGACCGAAAAAACGGAACGCACGAAGATAGCTGGGTGCATCAAATGTCCCTTGACCCGGAAGAATTGATAGTTCCAGATAAATGTAGGGACATGCTAAACCCAAGGCTAGAAAAACTCGTTCCAGATACAAATTTGTGACCATTCGGGGACCAAATCCCCCGTCGGCTTGCTTATTTGGGGAAAAATTGTAAATGGAGCTCCCTCTTCCATTTGAAATTTTCACCTCAGAGGTCTTGCAATTCCATTTAAGACTTTCCTTGATTTCTACTTCAAGAACGGCCGGAATAGAATTTGGCATTGGTCCTGTCGTGAGAAAACCAGGCAGGAGAAGCCCGCATTGCTATAAAATTCATTGCGTTAAAATCCAGGAGAAATTGTTACAACCTATAGGATAGCCACGGGTAGAAAACGGTTGTTAGACTGAACTTGTTAAAAAATCCAAACGGTTGGATGAAATCGTCACATTGAAATCGTAATCCTAAACACATTCCGAAAAACCAATACGCGTTTATTGAAAAACGATGTGTTCGGTGAAGAAGCCATCTTGCAAAAACATTTTAAGCAATATCGTGTACCCTGAAAGAAATCTCGTTTTTTATATTGAAAACTCAGTCCAGTTTATTAAACTTCAATGAGTGGATGCTTTGTCATTTTGTTTCTTAAAATTTGCTATTTATTATTAAACTGTGCCTGAACATGAAAACCGACTGAGTGTAAATGTGACTAAATGGCCACAAGCTTCTACACAAAGAATCGAAGAGGTTCGTAATTTTCCACAAACTCGGATGATAGTTGATAGTTTTGTAATGGCAACCTCCTAATTTGATACCTGGTTTTTCAATAAGTCATGGCACCACGAACACCTGTACAAACTCAAAGAAGACGGCACCATGTTTAAAGTGAAAGATATCTGAACAATACAATGTCAACTGTTTAGCTTGATGCGATACCTTGAGATCTTTAGCCTCGGAAGTGTCTTGGGACTCCTCCTACACGATTATTATAAAGCCGATGCCCCATTCTTGAATATGAGGACTGACCTATCACCCTATAATGATAATATTACCATCACGTATGGATGCCAAGCTCGTGTAAATTTTTGACGCCTCGTCTCAAGTTCTGGATTAATATACAAATGATATTAAGGACCGAAAAGTTGTAGTCAATTTCTCCCAATTACAGTTTTATTTCCATTAAGAACAGAATAATTATTTCCACAATAAGTCGTAAAGCCTTACATTGCAAGGTCATATCGTTCAGTAGGCAACGGATTTTGTTTTTTTTTTAGATTTAGTTTAACAATGTTGATGCATTATACGTACTTTTCTCAATAAACATGTATAATCCCTGTCCTATTCAGTTTGTCGGTTGTAAGTTGTGTCCATTGTAAGGAATTGTTATGCAACTTTTGGTTTGGTGCCGTGACCAGGATCAAATGTTCGCGATCGATCCCTACGTTGTGTTTTAGTGTTTCTTTCAAAAACCAGTGAAGTGCTTAACGATTGTTCCGGGTTGGCCGATCGGCGAACGTGCCGCTATATTTCGTGGTTGCTTGTACAATGGTGGTAATTTTTACGCATCCGAAATGGCCGTAGCCCTAACGTAGCCAAAATTAAGCTAACGCTGCCCCAGTGAAAATATTCTATATACATTAAACAGCTGCGCGGACAGTCAACAAAAAAACGTCACAACAAAAACAAACAGTGTGTGACGTGCAAATCGTAAACAACATGTTTGATGTTAAAGATGCATCTACAAAAGACAGGCACGTCGTCGAAAATGTCGACCAAATCACAGAAATTATACAAGTTGACATGTTAGTAGTCTTAGCATTGATCGACAGCTGCCATTTGCGAAGCCGCCAGACGGGGACCAAACCATCACTAACGCACAGAAAAGGTTCCATTCAGTGTTGGTGGGACTGGAAGGGTATCGTTTATTTTAAGTTGCCTTCTTTTGTACGGGCAAACACTATATTCTGATCTCTACTGTCAACAACTCGATCATATGAAATTAGCGACTGACCAGAAACGACCAAAATTGGCCTACATGACATGTAGCGGAAACGGGCAATAAACCTGCTTCACTTTATCTCTTGCAACGAGGAAGGCTACTCCTTTTTGATGACCGATCATTTTCGCAATGTTAACAACATAAATAACGAAAACAACGTTTGTTTGAATGAAGTAATAAGGCGATTTTATTTTAGCTACAACGAGTCGACGTGCGCCTACGACGCGCCTCGCTAGCGATGGATAACGCAACTGTTTCCGTTTGTCCTTACTATCCCTGGCGGTTTCATTTCTACTCCTACAGCGGTTCACTTGTCTAGGAATCATTGCGCCTCTGTGTTATTAATGTTCACTCTTTCGCCGGACTCTACTCTTTAAGCCGGAGGTTCGATCGTCCCGCTCATAGCAAAAGCGCTTGCACGGGCCGCTCGGCCACGCACACGAAATCGAGCGTTATCACACACGCTGACCGCAGTCAAGGGGGCATTTTACCGGTTGTCTTAACTGCCAAATTATTTTCTCCCTTCTTTATTCTTAAAGTCAATCTATAAGCGACATAACAAGAGTGGTGTTCCAAATGGTGTTCCAACCAGATCTCTGGCGTCTGTAGATTCTCACCAGAAGCCTAGGGCGCTTGATTCCAAAGTTTGAATGTATACACCATAGGGCCGTCCTTGCATCAAGCAATTATCACCTTTTCCTCGCAGTAACAAACTTTCTAAGCGATAAGTTGGAATCAAAAGAGTGCTCGAGATTGTGGCTAGTAAGGACCAGGACTACTATGACAGAAGCATCATGAAACTATTTTGAACATGGAACAAATATCCAACAAAATGATGCATATTTGCTCTAAATCTAGCAATCCGATGTATGTTCTATTTATTTTGCCGAATCTGTTAGGGTTTCTAGTGTTAAAGGAAGCTGGATGTCCGGGACACTCTTTGGCATTTGTACAGTGAACACCATAATCGACGATAAACTCGCCGACACAAAGGGTAGCACGAACCTGCACACTGAGTCATAGCGTCTAGAATATGTTTCACCCACCTATAACCATCACCTACCACTATCGAAGGGCATCTCCACTCATTTAAATCTGCTCAGGAATTCCACGCGCAAAATTAATGGTTCATATAATCCCTACATATATTACACTATAATTAACTTATGATGCCATCTGAACTATGATTGGTAAATGTCATATCATGGTGAAGTGTTGAGAACACTTGTTGTTAGTTCATAAAAGATATTAAATTCTATTGAGTATTGTATAACGTTTACACTCATATTGACACATTTTTTACATGAAACTACAGCGATACATTGATTATAAAGAAGCGAATATTAAAAAAAACTGCATTTAATTGTCCATCAAACGTCATAGACGGATGCGGAAACGAAACGGAACGAATAACAGCTAACCAAAGAATCCAACCGAGCGAGAGTCATCTATTTGAGCGATCAGTGAAGTTGTGCGATCCGATGAGTGGAGTGAACAGCGAGTGGCATAAGGGAGAGTCAATCACAACCAAAAGCCATCATTGAGTGATGCTGCTCTTTACATGCAGTTACGCGACACACGCACGAAACTTCCATCTCTGAGTTTCCCGTCAACTGAGGAATCCGTCCTTCGAACACTTGCGTTATTTTTCAGAGAATTTCAACACATGAATCAGCATTTGCAACGTTTCCAACACTACGTGCTTTGCAGTCGACTTTGTTCGCACGATGGGCGTATGTCGTGGCAAAAATCTAAGCTTTGATATTGTGTTAAAAGCCATTTAAACCAAGATAAAATTCAAAGATTCACTGTTTTTGTTTGTGTCATATGAATATAGTTATATTTTCAAACATATAAGCAGATAATTTATTGTCATTAAATTCAAACGCAAAATTCGACAGTTGCTCAATATTGACAATAGCTCGACGTTTGAGCATCTTCTTCGGACATATTTTGCTTATTTGGCTTTTCGATGACGTTCCGAAAAAAGTTTGTAATATGTATGCTATTGAATGGTCGAAGTTTATTTGCAACATATAAGTTAATTTATTTTTTAAAAGATAGCAAAAGTTACCGGTTTTCAAAGTCGTTTATTAGATACAAATTATTTGGTTTTGAATCTGTATCTATCGTTAAAATAATCAAAATTACTATTTTACCATTGTCAACTGGTAATATTCTTTATTCAGAAGAAATCATCGTGTATCATGTATCGTGGAATTTTCAAATTTTGTTATGTTATTTACCAAAAATAAAATTATATCTCGACACTGTGCATTGGCAGCGTAGACCGCATCGAGCGGTATGAAGCTTTGTTTCATCGACAAAGCGAACAGCCGTGATTATTTACTAAGCGTGAGTGAACCGAGTTAGCGAACGCACCACCAGAGCGAACAGTCACAGGGAACAGCAAGCAATACCTCGGAGTGCAAGTTAAAGTTAACCCTTTTTGAAGTGAAAGAGTTTGAAGTTCTGAACAATGAACGCGAATAACAGAAGGAGAAGGCCACGAACAACGCTAACCTGAATGCAGATCTGAACCATACATTGAAAAACGCTATCCATTTGGTGGTAGTGATAATATGGCTAATTGTGAACGAATCTGAATTACCTTCAGAAAGAAAAGATTTTATTACTTCCAGTGCAAGTGATTTGCTTCGTAGAGCCAATCATGAAGCAAATCGGACAATTGATTTCCGAAGGTTGCTAAGTTGTGCCTACATAATGCTATGTTGTGCAACTGAGGAAAGTATACGCAGAACTTCGACGTGATGAGAAGATAAATAAATCGCAAGCGATTGGAACAGAATGGAGATGGAAGATTTGAAATCTACACAATTCGTGACATATAGTCCAGAAAACAAAATAATTCTATTACTTAAAACAAGGCGATACAAAGCAAGTATTTAGGAAGGTTTTGTACGGAAAAGTGTGATAATGGACATAGCTGTGTGTATTTAGTGGAGTTTGGTGAGTGTTCTCATTGGACTATTAAATTGTTATTGTAGTGTACTAAACAATTTGTCGACAAACAACCTGAACAAAAATGACAAAATGAGTAGTTGTACGGTGGGCAACTATCGTTATGAAAAGAGTAAAGAGAGCATAGCTGTTAAATTATTGTTTCACTCGCAAGACGGATCGTTTTGGCCGTAGGTAGGCCGTGTTATCGCAAGATGGAATGAGCAGAGAAGGCGACGGTTTTATTCAGTATCCGACAAAAGAAGTGCAACTCGTAGTGAACAGTGAGAAAAAATTCATAAATTTGAACTTTTTTTCATTACTAGTTAAAGAAGGTTTTTCTATCATTTATAATCCTGGTTCAAAAACAAAATGGGTCAGCATGAAGAACGATTAACGGACAAACAAGTGCTACTGAACCAGTTTATTAGATTGTGCTGATTGAAACCTTATTTATTGGGACCAAATACGGAGTGAGTTTGAAAAAGGTATAAAGGACGTACTGCAAGCTATTTCTACAATGTTGTCACATATTTTTTTAATCATATTCTTACGAACGCTTCCTTTTTATTTATATTTTATTTGTATTCTTTATTTGATTTGAAAAGCGATGAGCGATTTTATTAACATCACGTGTACTACTAATGCCTTGATAACGTGTAAATAAGGCTTAACATCGCTAATTCTAATAACATTTGATCATGCGTGTACACTAACAAATATGTACACTAACGTATAACTAACCCTTATCGTGAGGATGATACAATCTCGTTTGTTGACCTAATATATGTCAGCGACACGATATAAGTCAATACCAACAACCTGAGAGACTTCATTATTTGTTAACATCATAAAAAACTCCTTTCATATCTTGACTTGATGAATGACCAAATCTAGAACCAAATGTCCATGAACATTGACCTATAAATAGTCAGACAACGGATTATACAAAAATGGTTAAACTATCGATGGCCGGCGAAAAAGAAAAAGATATATTAGTTGTGAAAAAATTAAATCTTTCGATATATCACGCTTCTTGGAGTGCAAAGTAAGGTTATTTAGTGACGAATCAAAGTATTACATCTTTTGAAGCAAGAGTAAGAGACTGCAAGAGAACGCTCCAATCCACGTTTCTGCACAAAATCACCAAACAATGGTGTAGTTTCAGTTTCGGAGCGCTTCTCTGGCCATGTATAGGATGCCCCAGACAGTATAAGCACCATAAAAAATACGGAAAAATATACAACTTTTGGCAAAATGTGTATTGTTTAGTTAATAATCATTTCACTATCGTGTTCTTAGTTAATTGCATAGAAAGAAATAACAACTATGTCAATCATGTGCCAACACCCGCACTTTTGCCTTAACGCTACTGCTCAGGCTCAGCACAGACTTCTTCGCAACTATATTGAACACCTTATGCAAATCTTCCGCAAATGTTTCGATTGTTTCCGCTACTTTAACGAGTTTTCTGAGGTATCCCTTGGTTTCGATTGGTCCTTCTTTGGAGGGCAGCTTCGTTCATGTCGCAAATGGTTCTGACCACATTACACATACTAATTTAACCGAATTTTTTAGTAATAATCGATTTATCGGCATCATCGACATCCTGGCCTTATCACATCGTGCAATATTGACTATTCAGAAGCGTCTAGTAGTCGAATTTAGCGACTCATCATCCATGACAACACATACGGATTTGCTACGCAGTAGATTATGATACAGCTTTCGAGCTTGCGCTTTAACGGACGTGGCCTGCTTGTCACTTCGTTTTTTCTATCTACTTCTTAAAGGTCTTAAAATGGATCCTTGCTATGGCATGTTGAACGTTGTTCTTCGACTTCTTCTTCTTCTTGATCTGCTCACAGTTGAGCACGTCGTGCTGACATGGCCAGGTCACCGATCCGATTTCATGAATCTCGATCCAACGCTGCCCTCCTCCACTGCAGGCTGCATGCCATGTGTCCCAACCATCGTATCCTTCTGGTTTTGACTCCCGTCAGGATATCAATTCTACCAAATAGCACAGCGAGCTTGTGGTTCATTCTTCTTTTCCACACGCCCTGCTCGTACACACCGCTAAAGATAGTCCTTGGCACCCACTGTTCGAAAATAGCGAGTACATTGGCGTCTTCCGTCACCATATTCCAGGACTCGTACCCATAGAGGACTACCGGACGTATCAGTGTGAAACACGTCGTGCATTTCGTGTGTTGCTGGAGTCTTCTGGAACGAAGGAGTTTGTGCAGCCCGTAGTAGGCACGATTTCTTTAAACAATGCGCCTTCGGATTTCGCTGCTTACATTGTTGTCCGAAGTTATGATCGTACCAAGGTAGCAGAACTCCGCTACCACCTTGAGATCGTCGTCCACTGATACTCTGCTTCCGAGTGGGGCTCTATCACAATCAGAGCTCCCGGCAAGCAGGTACTTTGTCTTCGTCGCATTGATCCTCAATCCAATCCTATTGGCCTTACGTTTCAGGCGGATGTATGCCTCGCACACTGCCGCAGATGTCCTTCTGATGATGTGGATGTTTTCCGCGTGGTCTAGGAATTGGAGGGATTGAGTGAAAATCGTACCACGGATGCCGAAGCCCACGCAACGCATGATACCTTCCAGAGCGATGTTAATTATATACTGTGTTTAATAATCTTGAACGCGCCTCGAGGCCTAATTAAGATGTATTCTGTAAACAAAATTCAGAATTTACTAAGCAAAATTAATGAAGCAAAGAAAGAATGAGGACGAAGCCGTGGAATTTCGATGGTCATGGCAGGAGACGAAGTCTATCTCTGAAATGATGCGATGAAATGCAGAAGTCAAAGATTTGCATTGAAGATCAGAGATTGCATTGAATTCAGCAAACATTTGAAGTATCGGATCGCACCGACCAGCACTAGTACGGGGCTGGGATAATCGCAGGAAATCCCTAGTCCTGAGACGTCGGTAGGGTGCGTAGATGTCAATGAGGAACATCTGTATGGTATTGTTGAGCAGGTCAACATTACGTCTTCTAACGACAAGAGGCTCAAGGCCTACAAGCTGTTGCATAGCTCGATCCGATCTATATCATATCCGCCTTCAATCATAGGTCGCCTTGTTCTGGTGCTCTCGGCATTTCTGAAGGATTTGCCGATAAGTAAAGATTTGGTCGGTGGTCGATTTACCTCCAACAAACCCAACCTAGCAGCTTCCAATGAAATCTGAAACAAGGGGCACACATCTGTAGAAGAATATTCGGGGCAGGATCTTATAGGAAGCATGCAGGACAGTGATGGCTCGGAATGTAGCACAGTCGCCCTTTTCGTACAATGGGTGTATGAATCCCAGTTTCCACTCGTCCGATAGTTCTTCCTGGTCCCAAATCCTTACAATCAGCCGATTTATGATAGAAGCAAGCCTCTCCGTCGCCATTTTGAACAGCTCGGCACTATTTCAACTGTTTGACGTCGCTGATGACTTCGTCTAAGGATGGGGGACACTTCGTCATCGTCCGGCTGGCTGTCATAGTGGTGGTCTCCTCTGAGTGCTATCGATTCGGTAGTGGGATCCTTCGGCAGCGCTGCCTCAAGCGCGATCGGGAAATCTCTTGCCACATCAGTTTGTCTCAGCCGATCTGTGTTGAGCCTTGAGGTGGGATGATACATTTCTAGCATTTGATAATACATTTCTACAACTTAACCAAAATCAGGCATCGGTCTAAGACATCGTTTGCTCTTCGTTTGTGTACATTGTTCTTTGAAGTTAACAGTTTATTGGTCACATCTGAAACGGAACTCCATTTTTTGTTAAATTTTTTATTGTTAAAAACCAATAAGATCTTCCGGTTCAACTTTGGGTCCATATGTCTTAGCTTTTGACCACATTTCGAGGCATCCTCAAACTCCTCGCCAAACACTTACAATTTGTTGTTTCGAATGTAAACAATAACGTATACATAAATCAACTGTTTTACGTCATCTGTTTTCAATTGTCCTCATTTAAAAATAACATGTTTAAAAGTATTAGAAATAGAAACATAGTACGTAGTGCATAGTGCATAGTTTATGTTCATTTTCTTAGCATTGGGTTGTCCAAAAGATATTAGGGCCAATTATCTGTTGCAAGCGAAACAGTTTGAGAAAAAGCTGTGCAAAACAAACGGAAAACAGATTGCTATTCAACTCATTTTATTTTTAAATGTTTTTGAAAGGAATTTGGTGATTGTTTCAAACACTACAGCAAAGGATTTTCCAGCAAAGAATAACTCGAACATTCCCAGGGGAAAATAGTAAAGACTAGTGTTGGGTAACTCAGATTCAGAATCAAGAATCTGAATTGATCTTCGAACCGGATGAATAAATCTGAATTTCTATTCCAAAGATTCATTAATGCTCAAAGATTCATAAATCTCTCCGGAAACATAATTTGAGACTGTTTTTAATTATTTTTGCGTCCAAAATAAGAAATTTTATACATGTAAGGCGAAACTTTTGACAGGTGTACCGCTGCATTGGAACCGCTGTACAAAAGTGAGCGAGAGTAGGAGTAAGAGAAGCAACGATGTGACGATGGATTATAAAACGTGGAATTTGGGTAATAAAAGGAGAAGTTGCGATCACGTAGCGGCAGCAAGACGTTCGTTGTCCAGTTGTCGTTATTTCATCATCCAGATCCGAAAACTACTCCTTTACATACATATGAAGTTATTATTAGCACTGCTAGCATTCTTAAAGCAAGAATGCTTAAACAGATCGAACTGAATCTTATTGTAGTGATCGCCACTTTCACTTTGTTTTTTTAGAAAGATTTAAGTTAAAGTGGCTCGAATACTCGTTGAATCGACGCGTCATTATATTCATAGGTACGTTCCCACCGTATGTGTGCCTTGTGTGCCTAGTTTCATGTAGCCTAATTTTGTTGTCGAGATATCGAGTGTGGGACTGAGAAACGAGTTTTTTCAAATAACGATAGCGCGTCAATTGTCCCTAGTATTAAGCCTGCTATAAATGAGGCCTGAGCCAACGATGTAATGAATTAGGCACAACACTAGTAAGGGGGCATAGAACGGGTAATTGCAAACCTTCGGGGTTGCACTGATTCTGGCCATGTATTTATTCCACATATAATTGGGGTATTATTTCAAATTCAGTGATCAAAAATAATTGAAATTTAAATTAAAAACATATCAAGTAACAGAAAAGGTCCCAAAGAGATAGTAAGTTGTAGGAGATATCGTGGAACTGTTGGAACTGCCAAAGGCCAACTGCCAACTGTTGGCTGCTGCGTACGATTTCTAGTAGAGGACAGAAATCATAAGTTCAACCGATTGATCCGGTCCGTGATTCGTTATCGTAAGGTACGTGTACGTGGAATAAGACTTTGCTAAATCGATTCTGCTACTATTGACTGTCGAAGAAATCGCTGACGCTGCTGGTTGAAGCCCGCTGCTGTTATTGTTGTACGCAGAACGGATGCGCTTGACAATGCATCATGTTATCGTACTATTGCCATTCACAACGGCCACATTATCCACACTAGCTTTGCAAAACTAGCTAAAGTAGCAGCAACAACAGTACCACCTGCTACAGCAGAATCAACTGCAACAGCTATCACCAGCGACTAGCACACTCATATATGTATAAGTATAATTACACATTTGGGTTCGTACAAAAGCTCTTCATTATTTACTTCAAATTTTCTCTAAAATAAAATATGTACATTTTGGTAGAAAACGCACAACAAAAGCACTAACAATAAGGGAGTTTGGAAATTTTCAGTTATATTTAGCTGACGGAAAACAGTTTGACAAATACGAGTCTTTATTTCGGTTGGAGAATACAAATTCTTGATAGTATGTTTGAAAGCTTGCCTTTCGTCAAAGCTCATTTCTCAAACAGACAACACAAACAGAAGTCATAAGAATCTTCCGCTTTTCACAACTGATCAAGACAATTTGTCACAGAACATCGACCTTATTGAGCAACATTTAGGCGCGCAAGGTCTAGGCCATAAGACACACACACATCGAAGAGAAAGAGTCAAAGTAGGACTGAAGCAATCTTTTATCGTTAGTCGAAGATAAGAGAAGACATATTTGGAAATCGCCTACATAACGCAAGTAGCCATTACAAGTTAATAAAAAGGAACTAAGGACACTTCCTTGCAGTACAACAGGCAGGCCAATAACTGCGCAGGACATAGAACTATCATCACGAACGAATATATTGACGATTAGACAAAAAGGACTAGATGCACCTTAGCAAACCATCTTAGAGCTCAAGTTTGTTCAGTAATGAAACAGGAAGTTTATGTGGTATGCCATCGAAAGCTACTCGAAAATTTAAATAAATTGTGTCGATATGCTTATTAGCAACAACGTACCTATATAGGAAGAATACAAAACACATACACGTTTTGGTATGAAACCATGTTGGTGTTGAGATATATAGGAGCTAACGCAAGATTATGCTGAGGAGTCGACATAGGTATCAAACACACACACAAAAGATACAAATTTCTCCATGTTCCAGGTATTTACCAAGAACCACCATTTATTTCTTTATCGAATTCCAAGTAAAGATCCTAATTGAAAAAGGACAATGTTTTTCTAATTTGTCGTCTTACTTTCTAATTACTTCCTGTTTTATGATCCTAATTCTAAGAACGATTTTTTTTGTCTAATTTGTCGTCTTACTTCAATACAGATCTGTAAGTGATATAAAATTAAATATGTTTATATTTGAACAGTTCCAGTTTGGAGACGAAATAAATCGTTACTTTATTTTTTTCATTTTTACATTTTTTTAGCATTTCTTTTTCGGTAGCTAAGTTGCGTTAATTCATTTATTCACCGTTCATTCAAACTTGATTTCACTATCACTAGTATTAAAGAGTTATTCAAATGTTCGACTTCTGCGATTCTCAAAAGATGTTTTCTAATTTGTCGTCTCACTTCAATACAAATCTGTAAGTGATATTAAAATTAAATATGTTTATATTTGAACAGTTCCAGTTTGGAGACGAAATAAATCGTTACTTACATTTTTTCATTTTTACATTTTTTTAGCATTTCTTTTTCGGTAGCTAAGTTGCGTTAATTCATTTATTCACCGTTCATTCAAACTTGATTTCACTATCACTAGTATTAAAGAGTTATTCAAATGTTCGACTTCTGCGATTCTCAAAAGATGTTTTCTAATTTGTCGTCTCACTTCAATACAAATCTGTAAGTGATATTAAAATTAAATATGTTTATATTTGAACAGTTCCAGTTTGGAGACGAAATAAATCGTTACTTACATTTTTTCATTTTTACATTTTTTTAGCATTTCTTTTTCGGTAGCTAAGTTGCGTTAATTCATTTATTCACCGTTCATTCAAACTTGATTTCACTATCACTAGTATTAAAGAGTTATTCAAATGTTCGACTTCTGCGATTCTCAAAAGATGTTTTCTAATTTGTCGTCTTACTTCAATACAAATCTGTAAGTGATATTAAAATTAAATATGTTTATATTTGAACAGTTCCAGTTTGGAGACGAAATAAATCGTTACTTACATTTTTTCATTTTTACATTTTTTTAGCATTTCTTTTTCGGTAGCTAAGTTGCGTTAATTCATTTATTCACCGTTCATTCAAACTTGATTTCACTATCACTAGTATTAAAGAGTTATTCAAATGTTCGACTTCTGCGATTCTCAAAAAATCCGTTAGAATTATGATTAAATGTTAAGTGTAGCTTATGAGATATAGCCGATAATCTAAAAAAACTCATAGCTTAATAACCCACATGTCTTCAGCAGCGTTTATCTCCTGTATATTCTTTATATATTATTATATTATTCTTTCTTTTTCTGTTCTTTAAAAGGATGATGTTTATTTACACTAAAATTACAACAATTTATTTGGTGAAACGTTACAACGATAAGCCGCACACGAACTCAATACCGCCTTTACTTTGGTCGAGAATGGGAGCCTTCCCGCGTTGAATTATTGAAGATGATCATCGAATGCCACTTGTGACTGGCATATTAGCCGGTGATACACAAGCTCCTGATTAGTGAAGGAAAATGAACCCAAAGTTGGGATCGTGTAAATTTATACCATACCGAGATCGGATGGGAACGAATGATCCTTGATCTCTGGCGAAGGAAAGGGGGGGGTTGGAGGGTTGATGTTTGATTCGGGGAATTTAGAAGTTAAAATAAAATATAATTATTTCCATCATTGGCCGGAATCATGCTCCAAGTCAGTTTTTTTGTATGTGTTTTGACGTTTGTATGTGTACAGCTCGCCATACAAATGACAAGCCAAGTTAAGCCTAGGAAAGAAGAATTAGACTATTTGTGAAAAATGTCAAAATAAATAATTTTGCCAGCTGATTTGAACAAGGTTAGGACATGTTCCCCGTGAGCGCAAAATTTAAACAATACTTTTGAACTAAGATAACTGAAAAAGGGTTATTTTAATAATCAGAGTTGCATACTGTAATGCATTATAATACACTAGTACGCATACTAATCTTAATAATATGAATATTGAATTCACTAACACCACCATACATTTGTACTTTAAAAGGTGCTCCAGTATTTGCACGAGAGCAATCTCGATCGTGAACTAATAAAGGTAACATCCCTAGAACATCACACCTACCTACTGCAAGGAGGCTTGTCGATATTTTGTTGTTGTCGATTTTATGCGTGAACATGTTTAATGTCCGTCAAACTGGTGAGTTGTAGATTGTAGAGTTATAGGGAAAGGGTTGAATAAGACCAGTTCAACAAGACAGATATTACTCTATGTAATGCAAGACTAACGAATTTGCAAAATGTGTCACCACTGGCCTTTTAAACGCGCATTGCTTAAGCTACATCTGTAGCAGGCTTGCCATGGAACACTTGCGCAATTCATCATCTGCGAGCGCGATTTTACGGGGCCCGCAATTGACATCGTGATGGGTAGAAGGGTAGTGTGTTGCAATTACCGCACTGTATTGCTGCTTTTTATTGTAGCTGTAAAAGATAATTCGATTTTGTAGTCATATGTCTAGCGCTTGCGTAATATTTGTTTATTGATCTCACAGTACCTTGATAGATTTGCATAGTCGAGCTCATAGATGGATCTCAGAAACAAAGGTTGATGGTAGCACCACTCACTGGACGAATCCAAGGTCGTTTCGTTGGTTTGTGTATTAACATATGCGGCTGCAAATAGATTTATCCATTGTAGGTTGTAAATGGAATCATTGTGCATATATGTGTTCAGAGTCTGAGTACTCCCAATATACAATTTAATGGTGTAATGAGAATACTTACCAAATCTCACCAAATGTACTCCATTATCACTCCAAGCACCTCTCAAAAGCTCAGTTTTAACACCTCGCTTCAAGTATTTTATTTTCGTGGCTCCATGTGTTTTCTCGATTATTGTCCAACTGTGTGTTCCACCTATCCTGTTCTGCGGCGTTGTCCACTTGTTAGAAACTCTTGCTGTGCGTTATGCACTATTATGTGGCTATACGACAGCAGAACTTCGTAATCTTCTGCTACATTTGTTTCGTTTAATGCTTCTCTGTACATTGGGTTTGTAATGGAAAAATAAAATCGTTTTCTTGCGGAGGGTGCGTCTGACTCGATCACAATTTTCCAAACTAGTTTTTGCAACCAACAGACAGCGTCTCTCAAAACACTGTGGAGATCGTCAATCGTGGGTACAGAGCGATGTACCCTGCTTTTATTATACGCCTTCATTGTTGATTTCTGACTTGTTGCAACCTTTTGTGCTCTGAGTGTCTCACACGCGTATTCGTATCAATTAGCGATAGATTTCCTTTCAAGGGTTCACTTCTTGCACTTAGAAGGTCATGTAATAACCACAAACTGTTCGCGTTGCCGGTGAGAGCGAAACTAAATGAAGCTCCATGTTGCCCGTTGCGGTATATTCAGTCAATGCACAATGGGCAGTTGTGAACAAATGTTGGTATAATACATTCTTTTGGTAAACAACCTAATGGAACATGTAATTGTAAATGCTTCACTTTTTCAAATAGAGCATTGACAACTCATGTTTCTATGATGGAAATATAATAAATCCGTCTGTAAAGATTACAATTTTGTCGCAATTAATTAGAAGATTTTTGGCCCGCCAAAGGTCCATCGTGCGAGTTGAGTATCGCGACAGCGTCGCAAGTGTTGTCTGGAGCATTCGTAAATGCTGCTTCATAAATTCTGCTGTAGAAACGCAAGTGTTCGAATGAATCATTCCACGTGTCATTCGCAGTAGCCAGGGGGCGCAATCATCCATGCAAGCAAAACGATCATCGACAGTGGTACGACGAGAGAATTGTGTTGTCTCGTTTTTACATTCTTTTCACATGCTGTAACGAGCGTCAACTCTACGAAACTCTACAATTTGTGCTTTCTCTATCCTTCTTTTCTGTGTTCTGTTATTTCGATTTTTGGTCTCCGCTGAGAATAGTTGCGTATCATGCATTTTTGTACTCTGGTGTTTGAGAGCGTAAGGGAGGAGAGTTTGTTTTATAAATCACGATGTCTCTTTCCCCTTCCCTTTTATGTGTAAAGCGATTGTGCGTTCGTTAATTTGGGTAAAAGTTCTGTTTCTGTTTTCAGTTTGTATAGAAACCAATAGCCCTTATTAGACCTTAGACCTTCACTTGTTTTCTTTGTCGCGCAAAGGCGAGGTAACGTGCGCGCATTCCTCAATAAAAACGCGCACGAGTGATGTGACTGTTTGCATTGCATGCAAATTGTAAACCGGTTTTGGATTATTATTACTCTATCTTGCTCGGGCACATGGAATAGTGCTTGTAATGCGTGAGTAGAAGCAGCAGAACAATATTTTATTGTCAGATTTTACGAGCGTTTCAAGTCCGACCATCCAGTTCCATCGGAACAGGGAAGACAACAGTGCAGGATCGACGAGGAGGGTGCACAACACACACTCCTCTGCAAAGAGTACAACGCATTTCGGCGCATCGACAGTGTTCGAGGTCGAGGAGTTTTTTTGTTTTTTTTTTTATTAATTTTATAGAGGCTTTGGACCTTCTGGCTGACATTCGCCTCTTGAGGTCGAGCAGTGGTTTAGCGGGACTGCGCCAAAACGCTAATTCCTTTCCCTCCGGATCTAGATGACCCCGGACGGTGGTTTACAAATGCCCGTGGCAACCGTATCCACCCTCCACTCACGTGTTCGTCTGTTGAAAATTCCGACTCCGTTAGTAAGCAAAGAAAAAAACGCAACACAAGTGATGTTTGGAGCGTTGTAAGCGAGCAATTTCGCGATGGACAGGAGACTCCAGACGAAAGTTTCATTCATGTGTCGCGGTGCTGCATAGGTCAGCATCCCTCAATGATGACAGTCGTTTGTGATTGTGACTCTCCCTGATGCGACTCGCTATCTAACTCGCTCTCTTTTGTTTATCCTCCCAGATGATCGATGATCGGCGACATCAAGCGAGCATTGAAAAACTGCAAACGCTCAACCAATACGGACTAAAAATTTTGTAATCTAGGTTTGATTTTGGAGTAAATCAACGCATCATTATAATAATATTAAATGAATATTCGGATTTTCTTAAACTCCATTCGCGTTAGTAAACTTTCCATGCTCAACATAACTTTAAGTTTAACATACTGTTCCGTCTCCTACAGAACGGATTACATCCATACCGCATACTTATCCCTAGCGCATTCCCATCCCTAGCGCATTCCCATCACTAGCGTGTACCCATCCCTATCGCGTTCCCATCTTGAAGTGTCAGAATTTTACCGCCAAGCGTGGAGGGAGTAGTTATATTCCTGAACCATTAAAGAAGTGAAATATTCCAAACCAAATCAAAAGTGTTACAGTCCACTTATACCAGATTATGTTAAGCTCACCCTGACGGAGTTTGTACGAACACATACTTTACTGTATGGTCCCGACTTTACTTTACATACAAAACTGAGACGACGTCATCTTACACCCTTTTCAATATTTGTATCAAATCAATGTCCAAATACTAACATTTCTTCCTGTTGCATTCCGCTAGATTGATCGATAACATAAAGTGAACTCACTAATTTATTTATGTAAAACACAATTACAATACAACAGATTAAAACACTTTTATCCGTCCGGTCAGTCAACGCTCTCTGTTCTCCGTCCTGAGTTGTACCACGCTCTTACTACTATGGTATACTTACTACTTACTAATGGTAGCGCGTTACTGTCAATGAGAGTAACAGCGTTACAACACAGAATGGTTTCTTTATCTTTATACTTTATACTTTATACTATCTTAAGCGGTGTGTACGAGCAGGGTGTGTGGAAAAGAAGAATGACCCCGAGCTCGCTGAGCTATGTAATAGAATTGATATCCTGACGGGAGTCAAAACCAGAAGGATACGATGGTTGGGACACATGATGAAATTGCCGAGCTCATGTCCCACCAGGAAGGTGATCGTCAACGACCCGTTCGCCATGAGGCGCAGAGAAATGAGGCGCAACGAGTTCGATGGCCTGATCAAGTAGAGTAGAACCTGTCAAGGATGGGATGCAGCCAGGGGTGGAGGAGAGCAGCGTTGGATCGAGTTTCATGAAAACGGATTGGTGACCTGGCCATGTCAGCACGACGTGCTCAACTGTTGGCGGGTCAAAAAGAAGAAGAAGTCGAAGAACAACGTTCAACATGCCAAAGCAAGGATCCATCTAAAGACCTTCAAGAAGTAGATTGAAAAAATCGGAGTGACAAGCAGGCCACGTCCGTTAAAGCGCAAGCTCGAAAGCTGTATCATAATCTACTGCGTAGCAAATCCGTATGTGTTTTCATGGACGATGAGTCGTTAAATTCGACTACAAGACGCTTCTGAGAAGTCAATATTGCACCATGCGCGAAGTCCAGGTAGTCGATGATGCCGATAAATCGATTATTACTAAAAAATTCGGTTAAATTAGTATGAGTAATGTGGTCAGAACCATTTGTGACATGAAGGAAACTGCGCCCAAAAGAAGGACCAATCGAAACCAAGGGATACCTCAGAAAACTAGTTAAAGTAGCGGAAACAATCGAAACATTTGCGGAAGATTGGCATAAGGTTTTCAATATAGTTGCGAAGAAGTCTGTGTTGAGCCTGAGGAGTAGCGTTAAGGCAAAAATGGGGTCGTTGGCATATGATTGACATAGTTGTTATTTCTTTCCATGCAATAAACTAAGAACACGATAGTGACATGATTATTAACTAAACAATACACATTTTGCCAAAAGTTGTATATTTTTCCGTATTTTTTATGGTGCTTCTACTTTCTGGAGCATCCTATAGCCAAAGAAGCGATCCGAAACTTCTCCATTGTTTGGTAATTTTGTGCAGAAACGTCGATTGGAGCGTTCTCTTGCAGTCTCTCACTCTTGCTTCCAAAGATGTAATACTTTGATTCGTCACTAAATAACCTTACTTTGCACTCCAAGAAGCGTGATATATCGAAAGATTTAATTTTTCATAACTAATATCTCTTTTTCTTTTTCGCCGGCCATCGATAGTTTATCCATTTTTATATAATCCGTTGTCTGACTATTTATAGGTCAATGTTCATGGACGTTTGGTTCTAGATTTGGTCATTAATCAAGTCAAGATATGAAAGGAGTTTTTTACGATGTTAACAAATAATGAAGTCTCTCAGATTGTTATGTAATGACTTATATCATGTCGCAGACATATATTAGGTCAACAAACGAGATTGTATCATCCTCACGATAAGGGTTAGTTATACAGTTAGTTAGAGTACACATTTACACATGATCAAATGTTATTAGAAATAGCGATGTTAAGCCTTATTTACACGTTATCAAGGCATTAGTAGTACACGTGATGTTAATAAAATCGCTCATCGCTTTTCAAATCAAATAAAGAATACAAATCAAATATAAATAAAAGGGTCGCGTTCGTAAGAATATGATTAAAAAATATGTAACAACATTGCACTTGTTTTGTCGGATACTGAATATAACCATCGCCTTCCCTGCTCATTCCATCTTGCGATAACACGGCCTACCTACGGCCAAAACGATCCGTTTTACGAGTGAAACTATAATTTAACAGCTATGCTCTCTTTGTTCTTTTCATAACGATAGTTGCCCACCGTACAACTACTCATTTTTACTTTTTAATATTTGATTATAAGATTATAATTGCTAAGCCTAATGGGTGGACAAATATTTCTTGAATAAAGGAGTACACGAACGATTAAACTTGTTTAAAATAATGAATGTTGTGGACTGCATCTGCATTTGATGGAAGTTTTGAGTTACTGTGCAAGGAGGAGTTCAAATGCTTTGATTAAACAAATTACAAAATGAATTGTGACCAGCTGAGACATCAGTCCTGACTATCAATTCAAATTGAAAGCTTTTCCCTATCTACCGCAATAACCGCATGTCGATTTCTTTCGGCATTAGATCGCAGTAACATTTTCGATGATCATCAAAGCTGGCAAGTTGTAGCTTGTAGACTTGTGGTTGGAAGTTTTGAAACTCGCATTGCTGTTGGCTATATCTATAGCAGATTTGCCATGGAGCACTTGCGCAATTCATCGTCTGCTAGCGTAAGTTTACGGGGCGCATAGGCATAGTGAAGGGCAGCCTGTGACGCTTACGTCGCTGTGTTGCTGCGTTTTATTGTAGCTGTAAAAGATAATTAAATGTCTTATTCATGTGTTTAGCACTTGCGTTATAGGATTTGTTTATTGAACTCACATCACCTTGACACATTTGAATAATCGAGCTCATGGACGGATATCAGACACAAAGGTTAATACGGTAACCCCTCACGTTGATTGAATCCTGGGTCGCTTCGTAGGTTTATATAATAGGATATTTCCAGCTGCAAACAGATTCATTCATTGTAGGTTGTTTGTCGACAAATTGTTAAGTACACTACAATAACAATTTAATGGTCTAATGAGAACACTCACCAAACTCCACTAAATACACACAGCTATGTTCATTATCACACTTTTCCGTCCAAAACCTACCAAAATAACTGTTTTTATCGAATTGTTTTAAGATTTTTTTGTTTTAAGGACTCCGTGTCACGAATTGTTTCAGTTTTCAAATCTTCCATCTCCATTCTGTTCCTAACGCTTGCGATTTAATTATCCCCTTATCACGTCGAAGTTCTGCGTATACTTTCCTCAGTTGCACAATATAGTATTATGTGGGCACAATTTAGCAACCTTCGGAAATCAATTGTCCGATTTGCTTCATGATTGGCTCTACGAATCAAATCACTTGCATTGTAAATAAAAAAATCTTTTCTTTCTGAAGGTAATTCAGATTCGTTCACAATTATCCAAATCATCACTACCACCAAATGGATAGCTTTTTTCAATGTATGGTTCAGATCTGCATTCAGGTTAGCGTTGTTCGATGGCCTTCTCCTTCTGTTATTCGCGTTCATTGTTCAGGACTTCAAACTCTTTCACTTCAAAAAGGGTTAACTTTTACTTGCACTCAGCAGATATTGCCTGCTATTCTATGTAACTGATCGTTGTGGTGGTGCGTTCGCCAACTCGATTCACGCTTAGTAAATAATCACGGCTGTTAGCTTTGCCGATGAAAGAGGAACTAAACAAAGCTTCATACCGCTCGATGCGGTCTACGCTGCCAATGCACAGTGTCGAGATATAATTTTATTTTTGGTAAATAATATAACAAAATATGAAAATTCCATGATACATGATACACGATGATTTCTTCTGAATAAAAAACATTACCAGTTGACAATGGTAAAATAGTAATTCTAATTATTTTACCGAAAGATACAGATTCAAAAACAAATAATTTGTATCTAATAAACGATGTCGAAAAACGGTAACTTTTGCTATCTTTTAAAAAATAAATTAACTTATATGTTGTATATATACTTTGACCATTTAACAGCATACCTATTACAAACTTTTTTCGGAACGTCCTCGAAAAGTCAATTAAGCGTAAAGCAGATTAAGTATTCACTTGAGTAAAAAATCGTCCTATTACAGGAAAATATGTTCGAAGAAGATGTTAAAACATCGAGCTATGGTCAATATTGAGCAACTGTCGAATTTTGCGTTTGAATTTAATGACAATAAATTATCTGCTTATATGTTTGAAAATATAACTATATTTATATGACACAAACAAAAACAATGAATCTTTCGAATTTATTTTGGTTTAAATGGATTTTAACACAATATCAAAGTTTAGGTTTTTGCCACGACATACGCCCATCGTGCGAACAAAGTCGACTGCAAAGCACGTAGTGTTGGAAACGTTGCGAATGCTGATTCATGTGTTGTAATTCGCTGAAAAATAACGCAAGTGTTCGAAGGACGGATTCCTCAGTTGACGGGAAACTCAGAGATGGAGGTTTTGTACATGTGTCGCGTAACTGCATGCGTAGGTCAGCATCCCTCAATGATGACAGTCGTTTGTGATTGACTCTCCCAGATGCAACTCGCTGTCTCTCTTGCTCTCTTCTGTTTATTCTCCCAGATGATCGATGATCGACGACATCAAGCGAGCATTGAAAAGTTACAAACATTCAACTAATGTTCTAAAATCCGGACCTAAAATTTTGTACTCTAGGTTTGATTTACTTCAAACAATGCATCATTATAAACATGGTCACAATGGGAGCGCTGACGAAATAATTTTTAAAAGAAGATCTGGATTTTCTTAAACTCCATTCGCGTTAGTAAACTTCCATGCTCAACATAACCTTTTGACTACACATAGTCTACTATCATGTGACAAAACTGAGACGACGTCATCTAACACTCTTTTCAATATTTGCATCAAATCAATGTCCTATTCCTTGTTGCTTTCCGCTGTCTGATAAGAGAAATGGCAGACATGACCAAGTAGATCTTCACGCCTATAAGAAGAAGGCAAGAAAAAGAAAGAAGAAGAGAGATCGTTGCCTCGTGGCACAGTCTACAGTCAAATGCCCATCGTGCGAGTTGAGGATCGCAAAAGCGCCGCAACTGTTGTCTGAAGCTTCGTAAATGCTGTAAATGCTAGAACAATGACAAGCTCTGCTGAAAACAACGCAAGTGGTCGAATGAGGGACCACGTGTCACCGGGATGCATGCAAAACGATCAACGGTATTGGCATGAGGAGAGGAACGCAATAAGAATATGGTACGTCTTCTCCACAATTGTTCGATTGTCTTCTCCACTGATCGCTCAAATAGATGACTCTCTTTCGGCTGGATTCTCTGGTTAGCTGTTATTCATTCCGTTTCGTTTCCGAATCCCGCTATGAAGTCTGATGGACAATTAAATGCAGTTTATTTTTATATTAGCTTTATATCATCATGTGGTATAATAAATGAGAAGCTGCCCTACAGCGTTACTGCTGGTATAACCTGTCAAGATCAGGAGCGTTGTTGACGACAGCACCGCATGATTGGGTCAACACGGCCTGGTAACTGATCGACGGAAACAAAATGCAAGCAAGTCAATTTTAACAAATAAATGATAGCATGCAGGATAAAAATGCTGACTGCGATTGATCAGCATTAAGCTATAAGAAATATTGAAATAGTAGGAAAAAGCTGACCGGGATTCAATCATCTTTAAGTTGTAAGCAATATTGAAATGCTGACCGCGATCGATCAGTATAAAACTAGTATATAAGCTGGAATAAATCTTAAATAAAGCGACTTTCAAACCAGAACTCACCAAAGAACTAGCGTTTGATTATTCTCGCCAAGTCGCACGGTAAATCCTACTGTCTTGGCTCTTTCCCAACGAGTTTAGATTCGTTGCGGAAACTTTAAGCGTTATAGTGGCAGCTAAAGCTAACAACGGAAGCGGCAGTTGACACGTACTCTCTTCTAGATTCATACGCCGGCTAGGCAGGACGTTTCATGGGGTAATTATTAAAGTTAGATTAGTTAGGTAAGTTAGGTTAGTATAGCTTAAAATTCTTACAAATGTTATAATAATTAATAAATTTTAATACAAAAATATATATACATCAGATATCCCTGCAATGCTTAACTGCGATTAATATTTATATGCAGACGATTTTGCTATCTAATCATCATCCAAATTTCCCAAAACCTTAAACAGATCACTAAATAACGCCTTGAAATCATATAGCAGAGATTGTACGAAGTGGAAGTTGAAAATAAATGGTGTCAAATCAAAGGCTATATTTTTCACGAGGTACACATCAACACGCAGATTACCACAACAAAATTTGAATATAGAGTTATGGGTATGGAATCACAGCTGTTCATTAAAAACCGAAATACGTGTTTGTCGTTTGGGCGCTGATGCCGATCTGACATCTGACTGATCTGTTGATTGGATGCAGATGTAAAGCTGTCGGTGATAGTGGTGATAGTATCGGTATCTAATAACCATCTATGAAGTTCACGTCTTTATCTTCTATTACACGAATTTCTTTGTAGCGCTCTTGGTGTTTTAATTTGCTTCTTTTTCACAAAAACATGGTTTCTTCTTCTGAAAGGCTAGGTTCTTCTCTTGTTTCATTCAACTTGATAATGCTTTATTCTTTTTTTCTTGCATTTTGTGATGGACGTCTGAATACATTTTCTCCTTCAGTTGTATGCGCTCGTCGAGATATGATGGTATCGGTTGATCACTTCTAAGACCGCGAAACAATTCATTTGGCGAGAGTTTTGTTTCAGAATGGATGGAATCGTTATACGTAGCGATCGCCAAATTCATTTTCGTTAATTCTGTTAGGTCTTTTGTGCTTTCCTTCTAAAACAAAATGTTGTGTATTTCTCGAATTGTTCGATGAACGATTTCAACCGTGCCGTTAGACGATGATTGGGCTACACTGGTGTAATGGAATTTGATCATATTGTCGTTCAAAAACGATTGAACAACGATTGATTTGAAGCTACACTCCTGGTCCTTTACTAACAGTAAAGGTTTTCCTATCTTAGCGATAAATGTGGATATTCCTTTCAGGATATGCACAGTATTCCGTGTTCTTATAGGGACCGCCAGAGCTAATCTTGAGAATCTGTCACAAAATGTGAGATAATATTTATCCTTCATGATAAACATGTCTGTATGAACAGTTTCGAATGGTCTTTTGGGTGTCTTTCGTATTTGGATATTTTACACAACACACACAGATCAATGTTTTTGACTATTTTGGATTTAATTTTCGGAAAGAAATACTTTTTCTTAAGATGTTTTGTACTTTCCGTTACTCCTCTATGGCAGGTACCGTGATACGTTTGAATAATTTGGTCTTGCTCTAGTTTCAAAATGTTCGTGTCACAATATACTTCATTTACATAAGCAGGGTCGGCAAATTTTTGAATAATCTCAGCTAAGCTATCTTTAGTGAAGACGGGTCTTTTAATTATTATTCTACAATATTTGGGAAAGTTTCTAAATGTTTCTTGGCTATTTTCATTATGTTCTAGAAATATTTGATTTCTGAATTCATTAATCGGTCTTTCAGTACATGGAATGTACTCATTATCAACTGTATTTGAAGAATTTTGGGCCATTAAGCTTTCAGATAAATTTACGTTTATGGCTGGTTCTATTCGCGAAAGTGAGTCAGCATTGCTATTTGTAGTTCCTTTTTTGTACTTTATATCGAATTCAAATTCTTCTTGCTCTAATTTCCATCGTAGTAATTTTCTATTCAAATCGTTTTTTTGTCTTAGCCATAATAAAGGTTTATGGTCTGTACGAGTTTCGAACTTATTACCGTAAATGTATGTTCTGAAATGTTTTATAGCATAGATAATAGCGAGAAGTTCTTTTTCTGTAGCAGAATATCTACACTCGGTATTAATGAGAGTTCTGGAAGCATACGCTATGGGATGTTCCTATGAATCCTCGAATCTTTGCGAGAGAACGGCTCCCAATGCAAAATCACTTGCATCTGTTTCAAGGATGATTTTTTTTTAGAAAAATCAGGATATTTGAGGATAGGGTCTAAAACTAGCAATTGTTTACAATCCCTGAAGTCGTTTAAGAAAGTTTCATCGTGCACGATCTTCGAATCTGTTTTAGACAATTTGTTAATGGCTTGGTTAGTTTAGCAAAATCCTTAATAAATTGACGGTAATACTCTAAAATTCCAAGGAATGCTTTAATTTTTTGTAACTGTTTTAGGTAGAGGCCATGAGACAATTTTTTTCGATTTTATTCGGATTAGGCTTGATACCCTCTTGTGCCACAATGTATCCCAAAAATTCACATTCTTTTTGCAAAAATTGGCATTTATCAATTTTAATTTTTAAATTGGCCTATTTTAATCTGTGAAGAACTTTCTGTAGCTTTTCGATATGCTGTTGCAATGAGCTTCCGAAGACGATAATATCATCCAAGATAATACCCTATGCTACATGTACCGATTCGTTAAGTATGTTATTCATTGCTCGCTGAAACGTAGATGCAATGTGGTGAAGTATATACTACGTCCTAACTTGTCTAATATTTCTTCTATATTGGGTATCGGATACTTGTCATCAATCGTCTTTTCGTTAAGTTTTCGATAATCAACGACGATTCGCCATTGTTGTTCGCCTTTTGAATCGGGCTTTTTCGGCACGATCCAGTTTGGTGAAGTCCAGGGAGATATCGAATGCTGGATATAGGAATGCCATCAGCAAGCATTTCGTTAATCTGCTTTTGTATTTCAGCTTTGTGAATGTATGGGTATCTATAGGATTTGCAGTGCATAGGTATTTCATCTACCGTGTTAATATTGCATTTCACAGATGTAACGCAAGATAGTTTTTCGTAGTCCCTGGGAATGATGGAAATATTTTCATACAGCACTTTTATCAAATGTTCCTTTTTTTCTTCTTGATTTAAATTAAATTTTCAATTTCAATTTTCGAAGCAATATCAGGCTCTTGTATTGTATTGTTAACTTCGACTTTGAAAGTTATTGCTGGTTTGGTCCAAACATTTTATTTCCTTTTTTCTTCCAAAATTACTTGCAAGTGCAGTAATATAGCCATTTTTTGCAACATAAAGCCCTGATGGAATAACGATATCGGTAACGCGTATATCTTTGGCCAAAAACACATTGCCAGTTTGTTGTGATACAGGTACCTGAATTTGTGTTACAGAATTGGCCTCCACTGTATATGTTTCTGGGTTAAGAGTTCGTATGCTCAGGTCTATGCTTGTATTCGGAAAAATAAATTTATTTTTAACCGTATCTAAAACAGCTTGGACTTCAGAGAGGCTTTCATACCCTAGAATGCCGTCGAAATAATTATTTGAAATAATTACACACTATCGATATTGGTCTACAATTTATTTCCTTCGATTTTCGAAACATGTTAGACGCAATAAAATTTGTATCGATCCACTATCGATTAAAATGTTCACGCTTCTATTATCGAAGTGTATCAATATGTAAGGCATGCCAATTACTGCGTTTACCTATGAGGCAGGGGTGTAACGACCTCTTGAAAATTTACTTTGTTATCATAGTGCTGTTCTGCATCCTCGCTAGTATGCGTGAATACCTTCAAACCTGTTCTTGTCGTATCGTCAACTTCCATTAGTGCGTGCTTTTGTTTATAGATGTTTAGTTTCTCGGAACTATTCGGCTTTTTAATAGTGTTGTGTTGTGCACACCTGAAGCCGAGTGTGAGGCACTCACCGATAACCCGCCGTTATCGGTAAATGAGTGGTCCCGGGTTGGCGATCATTCGGATGGCCATAAGGGGGCACTCGATCGTACCGCTCGCACACGACGCACGCATTTTTGTTCTGTGTTGTATTATCTTCGTACTAGTGTATCTTTTAAGTGAATAAACGGCAACGGCCTTTTAAAACGTTAACCTTTGTGAACCATAACAAATAGTGTTGGTAAATGTATTTTGTTTATGTGTTCCAGATTTTGAAATTTGCAAAGGAACGAATATGTAGTTTCCAAATCTTCGGGTTTAGCAGCATGTACGTAGCCAAAATATTCTTTATTTAACCCTTTTACAAAAGCAGCTAAACATTATTGGTCTATAAAATCATTTATAGCCTGCCAGTGATTACTATACAAATCTTTTTTTTTTGCCAAACACTTCATACTATGGGCAATCTCTTTTGTACGCTTGTAGTACAGATGGATCGAACAATCCATTTTCATAGACCACAACATCGTTTGATACGTAGCCATGTCTTTTTTGTCGCCAAATGAAGCATCTAATACTTCGATGACCTCATCCAACGATGTAGGATTACCGTATCTCTAGCTTTACCTTCCACTTTATTATCACTACCTGTTCATACATAGCGTAAACTGCGGCAGAGACAATAGGCTGGTACATGCTTAGTGTTTTTTTAACAGTGGCAATCCATGATGCCAAATGAGTTTTATTTCCATCGAACGATGGTATACTTTTCAAAGGGTCAGGAGCTTTGGAAAGATCGTTTTGATTAACACCCGAAGGTCCGGGGGAAGAGAACACGTTTGGTTAATCTAAAATAAAATAACTGTCTAAATAATTCGCCATTTTGCAACTGGAGAGCGATCATGCGCTGCTCCAAGGTGGATCATTTTTGGAGGGTGGACATCTAGGCATAAGCTTTTTACAACAATGTTTACCTCAGTGGGAGTAGGTACGGTGCCTATTCTCCTGATTGTAATCCTCTAAGGTGTTTTAGTTTACCTGAATGTCACCGCAAATCGTCCACGGGTCGGAAGATGGTTAACACCGAATGATACCACAAAATAAATCACAGGTCACTGCACTTATCACATGGAATACTAAAATACATTTAGGAAAGGCCCGAACGGCTACGCCAGTTATGAGTATGGAACCACAGCTGGAACCACTGAAAACCGAAATACGTGTTAGTCGTTTGAAGGCTGATGCCGATCTGACATCTGACTGATCGATTGGGTGCAGATGCAAAGCTGTCAGTGAGAGTGGTGATAGTATCGGTATCTAATACAAGTGTAACGCAGGACCGCACTGCGTTATCCCGTCTGGTCATAACTATAAATTCTTCAGAATTCCCTGGAAAGACTCAGTGAAACACCTTGGTCTAACACTAGATAAATGACTGACGTATAAATACCACATAGAAAAATCGTGCATTAAATCTGGCAAATTACTAAAATCTCTGTACCCTTTTCTGAACCGGAAATTCAAACTAAATTTAAAACATATTTTGCAATAAGCATTTGCAAATGTTTTGGGAATGAATTTATGATAGATAAGAAACTGCACTTATTTATAATGTAAAAATCCATATGGATGGGAACTACTGGAACTAATGTTACTAATGTTAGAACTAATGTTATAAGGCTTCCTATCGTACTTGTTTTAGTTACAAATCGCGCAGCTAAAAATATAATCACGAATCCATTTTAGCATACATGAAAAAAAATATGATCGTCGCAGTTGATTTTCTACTTCACATATTCCGCTATGTGCCCCATCGTGCTCTGATGTTACAAGAAAGTTCTGTTATTCGGGGATTGTAACATCTTCCAAGAAATTTGTAGTAATAACGAAATGAACTTTTGTGAATTGGTGGTTACATAGGGTTTCTTGTAATATTTGCATTATGTTTTCTGGGGCGAGAATCGCTGTTTGTCTACCATTATGATACGTGGTTATGTGTTGCCTAATATTATTCGAATCCAATTTATCTTCCGTGATTATTGTTCTAACAATATTTGGAAAACGGGTTTCTTGTGTAATTGAGTTCGCATCCCCGAATTTAAATACTAACTGAATAGTGTAATAATTTATAGGTCAAGCCGTGTAGTGAATATAAAAGTCGTTTGATTTTACAGCTGAATGAATGGTTGAGTCAGCTGATGAATGGTTTGCTTGCATTATCGCTATTTCCAGATTCTATGCTGTGTTGTGAATCTGTAATAGAGGAAGTATTAATTTCTTGCAAACAGCTTGTATCATTGGGTCTCCTACTCAATGCGTCGGCAACGACGTTAGTTTTTCCCTCTTTGTATTTGACTTCATAATCAAAGCTTTCTAATTCTAAACGCCAATTTAATATTTTGAGTTCTTGAAAGAGGTTTTCATAAAAGTAAGTGGTTAGTGATCCGTTATCAAAGTGAATTTTTGTCCGTAGAGATAAGGCTTACACTTTTTAACTGCCCAAATTATTGCGAGGGCCTCTTTCTCAGTTGCAGGATAATTTGACTCAGTGCTATTGAAGGTTCTACTAGCAAATGCTATAGGTCTTTCACAATTCTCTTGAATTTGTGACAAAACTGCTCCCAATGAAAAATTGCTTGCATCGGTAGTCAATATGAATGGTAGTTCAAAGTTTGGATAAACAAGAACTTGATCAGAACCAATTATTTGTTTAAGTTGTGTTAGTGTCTTCTCGTAATCATTATCTACGTGCAATATTGTTGCTCCTTGTTTGAAGTATTTTGAAAAAGGCCTTGTTATTTTCGCATAATCTCTAACAAATCTATGATAGTAGCCAGTTAGCTTGAGAAACTGTTTAATTTCTTTTTGATTTGAAGGCAATTTCCACTCAAGGATTTTTTTCTTATTTGATCGGGATTAGGCTTAATACCATGCTGAGTTGTTATGTGCCCTAAGAATTCAGTTTCTCGTTTGTGGAATTCACACTTGTCTACTTGGATTTTTAGATTGAATGACGCTAATCTTTTTAAAACTTTATCTAAATTATCTAAATGCGAAGTTCAATTAGAACCAATTACAATAATATCTTTCAAGTAGACAAAACAAAATGAACCAATGTATTCTGCTAATACGTGATTCATAGCACGTTGAAACGTTGCAGGCGCGTTTTTCAACCCAAACGGCCGTTTTTTGGCGATGTATGGAATCCATTTCTGTCTGGTGGAATCCAGATTTTAGATCAAGCGTCGTAAAATTTTCAGATTTTCCCAAACAATCTAAGATTTCCTCTATTTGAGGAATAGGAAACTTATCATTGATAGTTTTCTCGTTTCGTTTGGGGTAATCTATCACAACTCGAACTTTTCGCACTTATGATGTGTCGGTTATTTTTGGTACAACCCAAATGGGTGACGAGTATGGACTGTTAGAAGGTACAATTATACCATTATCGAGTAACTGTTTAATCTGTTCTTCAATGACTTTTTGTAAATGGTTGGGAAATCGGTAGGTTTTTGTGTACGTTTTAGTTAATATTCTGTGCTTTATTACGGTAGTTGAAGAAAGTTTTTCATTGTGCTTGAGAAGTACTTGCTGATTTTCCAAAATGACATTTAAAAGATTATCTTTCTCAAAAGGTGTTAAATGTTGCGAACGTATAAGCATGTTTATGGATTGTTTATCAAGTTGATCAGTATTTCTCAGCGCAATTATAAATTATGAACTTTCAGATGAAAGGTCTGTAATAATTTTGGACGTATTCGGGATTGGCTCAAAATATTGACCGCAGACTTATTTCCATTTGAATTATAAAGCCCTGGCTCAATTATGATATTATCACATAGTTTTGAATAAAAAGGAACAAACCAATCACCATTTTCTAACGTGATAATAAAGACAAAATGATGAAAATATTTTGGAGCAGGACAATATTTTACGAATGGAACAGTTCTATCTCCAAAGTAAATTATTTCTTTGTCATAATCAACCAATGCTCTACATTTAGCTAAATGTTCTGATCCGATAATTCTATAAATAAAAACATGGAAAATCATTTCGTAATAGAGTTAGTCAGGATGATTTTTTCCAATTAATTTAATAATTCCTTTTCGAGTTGCGTTATGGTTTCCAACTATATTTTTGATAAAAGTATTATTTGCTTGCATTGAAGAAACAATACCGCTTCTTAGAATGTTTTTGTTGGCACCAGTGTCTATAAGCAATTTAAATTGATTTGCGGTATCAGGATGTGTCCCTATTATGTATGGTAGAAAGTTTAATTCGGTGCTTTTGTTTTTACAGCCTCCCAAAAATTTACCAAAATATCATAGTCGTCGATTTTTGACGCTCGAGGTTCATTTGAAGCGAACGTTTCATTCGAATTGAACCCTTTTCTGTTCAATGTTAGTTTAGCTCTGCTAGTCTCCGTTTCCATAGGAACAGGATAGTTAGAGGATAAAGGTGGCGTGCTACTAGTGTTTTGCTTGTTATAACTTGATCTCGGAGACTGATTCATCTCTTTGCGGAATATATTTGAATAAGTTGACAAACGCTCTTGAGGTGATTTCGAAAACTTTGGGTTTGTTTCCACTGTTTTTCTTGATTGCACATTAAGTGCTGTAGATTCGTAGGATTTAAATTTGCAAAAAAACGAACATGCTTCTTCTAAATCTTCAACACGTGCAGCTTGAACATATCTAAAATATGGATGAGAAAGTCCAGCAATGAATGCAGCTAAGCTTGTTCATCGATAAAACTGTTAATTGCAGACCAACTGCCTTTATATTTTTCATTCCGTTTGGCCAACATTTCAATTTTTTTAATAAACTCCTTTGTTTGGAGATAATAATTTCTCCATATATTAGAATTGCTTTTCATTTTATTTTGCCATAGCTGGCTCATATGAGTTGACAAATCAAATTTATCACTTAATCCTTTTAATAGAATTTCTTTCACCTCAATCAATTCATGTGGGGTGCCCTCGAGACAAATTATGTCTCTTGCACACCCCTGCACAATATTTATAACAGCTTCCTCATACATTCGGAAGATACCTGGATGAATGTTATTTTGAAAAATATTCAGAGCATTTTCAGCGGTTTTAATCCACAAAAATAATGTTTTTTGTTCCCTTCAAATACCGGTATCGCTTTTATTGTATCCGGTATTTTGTAAAATGCGTTTATCGACAAGGTAGGGTCAACGCCCAAAGCAGTACCGTTGCTTGAACCATCCTTGTTCGTAGATGACAACGATAGGATTTGTTGCGTTTGACGCTCCTGCGTTACGGCAAGTGTCTGAACAAGGTGCGTAAGCTGTTCGATTTGTGATTGTATTTGTTCCATGGCACGATTATTTTCGACGTGTAAATTACCAATTGGAAGATCTGCTTTTATTGGTATGTGAGAGAGATTATCCGAATCGTGAGATAACGGAACTGAATCTGATGCACTTTCTGTAACAGTATTTCTCCAATCCATGTACAGGGATAACCACGTTAGTTACATAATAATGAGGAGAGTATAAATATCGAACCTGTTATGCCAAGGCAAAAACAAAAACCGTGTACCAATAACACAGTATATTTATGTAACCAATAAATAATCATTATTACTACTTCTCTACGGACGGCCCGGTGGCATTATGCAAGCGGCGCCGGTCTTCACATGAACAGACCGGACCAAAATTCCATCCGGACCAATCCCCCGTAGCAAGAAATGACTATCCGGCTACGTGCTAAAATAAGTCTTTCGTTTACCATTAAAAAACAATTCTTTACCATATTACCACTGTCAAATAACTATCAAATGAAAACATCTGTTATGAAAGCTCGGTATAAGGCTCATAACTGGGAGGAAATGTCAAAAAAACATTTAATTTCGGCAAACTTTGTCTTGGCCCCTTGACCGCTGTTGCGTTACCGCAACAGACTTTTCGAATCTTCGATTTAAATACGCTCCTTCGACACCACAAGTTCTTTCAACACGTTTATTAGTCTTTCACGAGTGTACATGAGGGTTAAAAAATTTACTTGTGTTCAGCTAGCCAAAAAAGAGGCTCGAATGAACGCCGGCACGTGCTTATTTCTAGTCGATCCTTGGACGTCCACCCAGCCTCTTCGGTCATCGCTCCAACGCTGTTTCGGGCTCCTTCGGGTTCTGCGAGTCGACCTCGAACGGGTATGACAATTTCGGTCAGACTGTTTACATTTGTTAACAGCCGTTGCAATGGAAAATAAAAAAAGCAAGTAAAAACATCTTTCCTCATCTTTCTCCCAATATTTTTCATTGAGGTTTTCTTTTACAAACTATATTTTATTGAATTCGTTTTATTCATTTTCAATCACATCTGTAAAAGCACACTGTCAAAGGTACTTTAATGTCTAAACTGATTTAACTTATTTTGTTGGCCATTGATATTTCCCAGGGTGCCATCATTTTCCATAATCTCCAGGCGTGTCTATTTTTTGTTTTGTTCAGGGATAACGTTATCCGAAGATTCGTGTTCTGTAGTTTTTGCTCAAGCAATCGTAAAACACATTTTAAACATAAGTTACTGTACCTCAAGTTACATACATTTACATACTCATACATTTACGTTCGAAGACCAGAAATATTTGTTGCACGGTATTAATGAAACATTCTGTATAGTCCTTTGAAACTGATACGTATAATTTGTAACACTACAGCTGCACAGTTAGCTAAGTTGATTAACTGGTGGAGACGTAGGCAAAAACATCTTTCCTCATCTTTCCCCCAATATTTTTCATTGAGGTTTTCTTTTACAAACTATATTTTATTGAATTCGTTTTAGTCATTTTCAATCACATCTGTAAAAGCACACTGTCAAAGGTACTTTAATGTCTAAACTGATTTAACTTATTTTGTTGGCCATTGATATTTCCCAGGGTGCCATCATTTTCCATAATCTCCAGGCGTGTCTATTTTTTTGTTTTGTTCAGGGATAACGTTATCCGAAGATTCGTGTTCTGTAGTTTTTGCTCAAGCAATCGTAAAACACATTTTAAACATAAGTTACTGTACCTCAAGTTACATACATTTACATACTCATACATTTACGTTCGAAGACCAGAAATGTTTGTTGCACGGTATTAATGAAACATTCTGTATAGTCCTTTGAAACTGATACGTATAATTTGTAACACTACAGCTGCACAGTTAGCTAAGTTGATTAACTGGTGGAGACTACTTTGTTTGAAATAACTAACATTGTGGACCGCGCCTTGGAGATGTTCGCATCTATAGCTGTGAATCGAAACGTTTCAATTAAAGGTTATTTGTTATCTATTTATGCCAAAAGGATTTGGTGGATATTTTGAGATTTCATATAAGAAAACGTAAAAATGGTTTGATTTGAAAATTTTCAAATTGAAATGTAGCTAGCAGATACATCAATACTAATAGACAATTTTCATGGTCATCGAATCCGCAAAATGAGTCACCGTTGGCCTTTTAAACGCGCATTGCTTAAGCTACACCTGTAGCAGGCTTGTCATGGAGCACTTGCGCGATTCATCATCTGCTAGCGCGATTTTACGGGACTCGCAATAGACATCGTGAAGGGTAGAAGTGTCGCGTGTTGCAATTACGTCGCTGTATTGCTGCTTTTTATTGTAGCTGTAAAAGATAATTGGATTCCGTAGTCATATGTCTAGCGCTTGCGTAATATTTGTTTATTGATCTCACAGTACCTTGATAGATTTGCATAGTCGAGCTCATAGATGGATCTCAGAAACAAAGGTTGATGGTAGCACCACTCACTTAACGAATTCAAGGTCGTTTCGTTGGTTTGTGTATTAACATATGTAAATGGTAGGTTGTAAATGGAATCATTGTGCATATGTGTGTTTAGAGTCTGAGTACTCCCAATATACAATTTAATGGTGTAATGAGAATACTTACCAAATTTCCCCAAATGTACTCCATTATCACTTCAAGCACCTCTCAAAAGCTCAGTTTTAACACCTTGCTTCAAGTATTTTATTTTCGTGGCTCCATGTGTTTTCTCGATTATTGTCCAACTGTGTGTTCCACCTATCCTGTTCTGCGGCGTTGTCCACTTGTTAGAAACTCTTGCTGTGCGTTATGCACTATTATATGACTATACGACAGCAGATCTTCGTAATCTTCTGCTACATTTATTTCGTTTAATGCTTCTCTGTATATTTGGTTTGTAATGGAAAAATAAAATCGTTTTCTTGCGGAGGGTGCGTCTGACTCGATCACAATTTTCCAAACTAGTTTTGGCAACCAACAGACAGCGTCTCTCAAAACACTGTGGAGATCGTCAATCGTGGGTACAGAGCGATGTGCCCTTCTTCTTTTATCCGCGTTCATTGTAAATTTCTGATTTGTTGCAACCTTTTGTGCTCTGAGTGTCTCACACGCGTATTCGTATCAATTAGCGAAAGATTTCTTTTCAAGGGTTCACTTCTTGCACTTAGAAGGTCATGTAATAACCACAAACTGTTCGCGTTGCCGGTGAGAGCGAAACTAAATGAAGCTCCATGTTGCCCGTTGCGGTATATTCAGTCAATGCACAATGGGCAGTTGTGAACAAATGTTGGTATAATACATTCTTTTGGTAAACAACCTAATGGAACATGTAATTGTAAATGCTTCACTTTTTCAAATAGAGCTTTGACAACTCATGTTTCTATGATGGAAATATAATAAATCCGTCTGTAAAGATTACAATTTTGTCGCAATTAATTAGAAGATTTTTGGCCCGCCAAAGGTCCATCGTGCGAGTTGAGTATCGCGACAGCGTCGCAAGTGTTGTCTGGAGCATTCGTAAATGCTGCTTCATAAATTCTGCTGTAGAAACGCAAGTGTTCGAATGAATCATTCCACGTGTCATTCACAGTAGCCAGGGGGCGCAATCATCCATGCAAGCAAAACGATCATCGACAGTGGTACGACGAGAAAATTGTGTTATCTCGTTTTTACATTCTTTTCACATGCTGTAACGTGCGTCAACTCTACGAAACTCTACAATTTGTGCTTTCTCTATCCTTCTTTTCTGTGTTCTGTTATTTCGATTTTTGGTCTCCGCTGAGAATAGTTGCGTATCATGCATTTTTGTACTCTGGTGTTTGAGAGCGTAAGGGAGGAGAGTTTGTTTTATAAATCACGATGTCTCTTTCCCCTTCCCTTTTATGTGTAAAGCGATTGTGCGTTCGTTAATTTGGGTAAAATTCTGCTAGTTTGCATCTCTTCTCTCTTGCACTGAGGTATTTTGAATCGTACAGACTGTGGTTTCGATCAGTAAAATACGCCATTATTCGTTTAATGATATTTTGCACGCAACTATTGTGGCTGCGAGTTTGTTAACGATAATTTCACAATGCAAGATGAAATTATGACAGAATATTATTAGTACAGAAGATTGAATGTACATTATGATCGATATATGACATATGTGTATGTGTGTAACTTTTGAATCGATTGAAAAGAAAGAAATGGTAAAAGAAATTACAACTTGATGTCATCTTGCCATCTCCACACCGCCACATCAACTCCACATCACCACGTTCGTTCAATTAAAAAAGTCATCATTTGATAATAAAAGATTGGTTATGTGTAGAAAAAAACATTCAATATGTGAACTTGAAATCGTTTATTTTCAAGGATTTCCAGGCATCGCCTAGTCGTTATATGATAATTTGATAAAACAACTTTCTTTTAAGCGGCACAACATCGCTAAAATGTCTAAGCCTGCCTTTTCTGGCCTATTAGACTTATTTATCAATATTATTATTTATGTTATTGTATTTCATTGTCATTTTCATTCATTTTCCTACATATGATGTACACATTTATAAATCTAAACTGTATTTAAACATGTAACTGGATACTCAGACCATCCTATGGGAGAATGGTCCAGATGTGATTTTCTATCGATCTTGATGTGTGTTAGCAACATCACTTTCTCTAATCATTAATTTACTCTGTCTATTGTGTATTGCTAAATTACTTGCTTATTTTTATTCACTTGTTGATGAGTACTTTCAATGTAGAAAAAGGCAAAGAGGAGATAAAATACTTGGACCTGGTGATGCTAAAGGTATCGGATATTGAATGTCGCGAGATTTGGAGGTGTGCCGACGTATGACTTAAAAAGAATCGTTGGCAAATCAGGAGCGGAATATGAGAAAGTAGGTTGTAGTTATGTGACCAGGTGCTATAACGCTCGAATATCTCTGTTTACGACACTGTCAGCAAACAATAAATAGTCAATCGTTTAGGTTGACTTCGAACTTCTAACACTGTTTTATTCTTCTGTCTGATCCTGATGTCATTTATTGGCACTTGTTGTTGTTCAGCCCTGTAACCCTCTATTCATCAACCTGGGGTATTGATGTATAGCCTTCTATGCTTCTATGCTATTCTGGGCTGTAAATAAAACGAAAAGGCAAATTATAGTATTGCGATTCCTAATTCAAAAGCATATAATAGAAAATAAAGCAAGAAATCCGCGTAACTACAGGAAAAGAAAAGCGATACTCACACAGCAAACGGACGCCAAACTTCACGTATGTGCTCCAACGTCAGCGTCAGACCGTGTTTCTTCACCTGATTATGCCTGAAAATGGCTAATCTCGCCACAGCTTCAGTTTCGAAGTGAACTATGCCATATCCCATGGAACGACCGAAGCAGCGCAGTATGAGTACCTCCGTGATATTGCCGTAGATACAGAATAAATTATGCAGCTGGTGTTCAGTAAAAGTTGTGGGCAGTCCTGAGATACGCACATACCCGGCCTTTTGACGCAACATCTGAAGAGTTCCCAATTGTAGCGGTGAGATCGGTTCAGCGATGTCGTGGTCGTGCGCATGTTTTATCTGCATCTTGAATCCGTCCCCAAGATCCATACCATTGCATTCCTGTAGCGCCACTTCCGTGCAAAGCGTGGATTTGAAGGTAACGCGGGCAAATCGATACCCGAACACATGCCATCGGATGGCAACGTGCTCAATTTTGCCTTTGGTTTTGAAAACGTCCCCTAGGATGGTTTCGTTTACAAAATCACTTAAGTTGGTGACGTGCAGTGTTGTATTAGTTAAAATGTCATTGTTCGTATCCATGGATGCGGCGGCGTACAAATATCTACCGTAAGCCAATTTGCCATTGCATTGTCTCGCTGCGTCGATTGCATGCGATTCATGTGCGTAGGCAATCACTGCGTAGCCCAAACCTAATTGGCCAGCTGTGCAGGGATAGCAAAGTTTCGTAATATATCCGTAATGCCGAAACTTCCTAAAAACATCATTCCAGCTCAACGTGTTGTCCAGGTTGCCAACATAAATTGTGAATCGTTCAAGCTTGAGCAGCTCCGCTATTGCTTGTCTCTCCTCTACACAGCTCTTGAAAACTATTAAACGACAAACCAGCAACATCAAACGAATTACTCACTGTTTCTAACACACGCTCTACTCTCTTACCGTATAAAGGTTTCTGCATATTCACTTTTTTATGCCTGGGTTTAGAAACGAACTACTCTTTTCAGTGTGTACACAAACCGAGTGCTATTATTCGACTGCCACCTTCGTGCACATGCGCGCATACTTGAAGCAAAGGGCGCACGAGTGATGTGACTGCTTGCATTGCATGCAAACTGCGAACCGGTTTTGTTGAACCACTCTATCTTGCTCGGGCACATGGAATAGTACTTGTATTGCGTGAGTAGAAGCAGCAGAACAATATTTTATTGTCCAGTTTTACGCGAGTTTAAAGTCCTTCCAGGTATTTGGTTATTTTACTGACAGAAGCAATCTGGTTCGGATACAGCAGGAAATGCAACAGCGAAGTCGAACCCGGCTCATTTTGGAGAACCTTGCAGCAGATATTTGCGCCCTCACGGACACCTGGGCCGCAGTACGGACGGCCACTACTGTCATCTTCAACAGTTGTAGAATGGGGTGAGCCGGACGACGACACGACGAAGACGACGATAACGACAACGATAACTTCGCTAAAGCATTGTGATGGTGGCGATGCAGTATCCAAAGAACTTTTAATGTCTATATTCTTCCCATTATTCTTTCTTTTAGGTGAAGCACCAGAGCCAACAGCGATGGTACAGCGATGGGACATCAGATCAGCGGAGGATCGACGAGGAGAGTGCACAACACACACTCTCCTGCCAAGAGTACAACGCATTTCAGCGCATCGGTAGGGTTTGGTCGGCTCGAGGAGTGGTTTAGTGGGGCTGCGCCAAGACGCTAATTCCTTTCCCTCCGGAACTAGCGGACGTAGCACACTATTCATCGGACGGACGATGCCGGACGTTAACAAACGCCCGAGGCAACCGTATCCACCCTCCACTCACGTGTTCGTCTGTTGAAGATTCCGACTCCGTTAGTAAGCAAAGAAAAAAACGTAACGCAAGTGGTGTTTGGAGCGTTGTGAGCGAGCGATTTCGCGATGAACAGGAGACTCCCATACGAAAGTTTCATTCATGTGATTGACTATCCCTGATGCCACTCGCTGTCTCTCTCGCTCTCTTTTGTTTATTCTCCCAGATGATCGATGATCGACGACATCAATCGAGCATTGAAAAGTTGAAAAGAGCAAACGTTCAACCAATGTTCTAAAATCCAGACTAAAAGTTATGTAGGTCCGTAGGTGTATAAAAAGAATCTAGGTTTGATTTACTTCAAACAATGCATCATTATAAACATGATCAAAGCGGGAGCGCTGACGAAATAATATCTAAATGAAGATCTAGATTTTCTTAAACTCCATTCGCGTTAGTAAACTTCCATGTTCAACATAACCTTTTGACTACATGTAGTCTACTATCATGTGACAAAACTGAGACGACGTCATTTTACACCCTTTTCAATATGTGAATTAAATCAATGTTCTAATTCTTATATTCCATGTTGCTTTGCGCTAGTTTGATCGATCCGATAAGGTGAATAAGTATAAATATCGCACTATGTAGACTAAACTGTTCAGTATTATGATAACGTTGCCGATCCCACACGATAGGACCGATCTCATCCGTTCTCCCGTAGCAAGGACTGACTCTCCGACAATATGGTAAAATAAGTCTAGCAAGCAGGGGCGGATCATCCAAGCAGCGGACTAAGCGACCGCGAAGGGCCCCGAACTTTAAGCAGCCTCAACATCCAGATTTTCCTAAAAAACTTGGTTGCAGCAACCGCTTCCTCCCCTACGTCTCAGCAAAATTTTCTTAGATAACTGACATCTGGCTAATTACTCATTGTGCGACCAATAGTGGGACCCTGCGTTCGGGATATTGGTCTGGATGGGATGGGACAACGAAATAGTAACTTTTGTGTTCTTTGGTTTAGGACTCATTTATTTATGTAAAACACAATTACAATACAACAGATTAAAACACTCTTATTCGTCCGGTAAGTCAACGCTCTCTGTTCTCCGTCCTGAGTTGTACCACGCTCTTACTACTATGGTATAATTACTACTTACTAATGGGCGTTAATGACAGTTAGCGCGTTACTGTCAATGAGAGTAACAGCGTTACAACACAGAATGGTTTCTTTATCTTTATACTTTATACTTTATACTATCTTAAGCGGTGTGTACGAGCAGGGCGTGTGGAAAAGAAGAATGACCACGAGCTCGCTGAGCTATTTAATAGAATTGATATCCTGACGGGAGTCAAAACCAGAAGGATACGATGGTTGGAACACATGATGAAATTGCCGAGCTCATGTCCCACCAGGAAGGTGATCGTCAACGACCCGTTCGCCATGAGGCGCAGAGAAATGAGGCGCAACGAGTTCGATGGCCTGATCAAGTAGAGTAGAACCTGTCAAGGATGGGATGCAGCCAGGGGTGGAGGAGAGCAGCGTTGGATCGAGTTTCATGAAAACGGATTGGTGACCTGGCCATGTCAGCACGACGTGCTCAACTGTTGGCGGGTCAAAAAGAAGAAGAAGTCGAAGAACAACGTTCAACATGCCAAAGCAAGGATCCATCTAAAGACCTTCAAGAAGCAGATTGAAAAAATCGGAGTGACAAGCAGGCCACGTCCGTTAAAGCGCTAGCTCGAAAGCTGTATCATAATCTACTGCGTAGCAAATCCGTATGTGTTTTCATGGACGATGAGTCGTTAAATTCGACTACAAGACGCTTCTGGGAAGTCAATATTGCACCATGCGTGCCAATAAATCAATTATTACTGAAAAATTCGGTTAACAGAGTATGAGTAATGTGGTCAGAACCATTTGTGACATGAACGAAACTGCGCTCCAAAGAAGGACCAATCGAAACCAAGGGATACCTCAGAAAACTCGTTAAAGTAGCGGAAACAATCGAAACATTTGCGGAAGATTGGCATAAGGTGTTCAATATAGTTGCGGAGAAGTCTGTGTTGAGCCTGAGGAGTAGCGTTAAGGCAAAAGTGCGGTCGTTGGCATATGATTGACATAGTTGTTATTTCTTTCTATGCAATTAACTAAGAACACGATAGTGACATGATTGACGAGGTTTTAGCTTAGGCGTCACTTTTATTTCTTATGATCGTCACTACGTGGTATCTGATCGGCTGTCGGTTATCGTCTGACTTTTTTCGGTGCCCTGCTCGTGTCTTTTTGTTCCTGATTTTTTGTTGGTAGTAGTGTCCGCGGTGTGTTCAAATGATAAGGATGGGATTGGTGGTGATAGGTGATAGGTGGTAAAAGTTGTGTAGTGATGGGTAAATTACCCGGATCACTACATGATTATTAACTAAACAATACACATTTTGCCAAAAGTTGTATATTTTTCCGTATTTTTTATGGTGCTTCTACTTTCTGGGGCATCCTATACATGGCCAGAGAAGCGCTCCGAAACTGAAACTACACCATTGTTTGGTGATTTTGTGCAGAAACGTGGATTGGAGCGTTCTCTTGCAGTCTCTCACTCTTGCTTCAAAAGATGTTATACCTTACCTTACTTTGCACTCCAAGAAGCGTGATATATCGAAAGATTTAATTTTTTCACAACTAATATCTCTTTTTCTTTTTCGCTGGCCATCGATAGTTTAACCATTTTTGTATAATCCGTTGTCTGACTATTAATAGGTTCATGGACATTTGGTTCTAGATTTGGTCATTCATCAACTGAAGATATGAAAGGAGTTTTTTACGATGTTAACAAATAATGTCTCTCAGGTTGTTGGTAATGACTTGTATCGTGTCGCAGACATATAGTAGGTCAACAAACGAGAATGTATCATCCTCACGATAAGGGTTAGTTATACGTTAGTGTACATATTTGTTAGTGTACAAGCATGATCAAATGTTATTAGAATTAGCGATGTTAAGCCTTATTTACACGTTATCAAGGCATTAGTAGTACACGTGATGTTAATAAAATCGCTCATCGCTTTTCAAATCAAATAAAGAATACAAATAAAATATAAATGAAAGGGTCGCGTTCGTAAGAATATGACTTAAAAAAAATGTGACAACATTGTAGAAATGGCTTGCAGTATGTCCTTTATACCTTTTTCAAATTCACTCCGTATTTGGTCCCAATAAATAAGGTTTCAATCAGCACAATCTAGTAAACTGGTTCAGTAGCACTTGTGTGTCCGTTAATCGTTCTTCATACTGGTATCTCGGAAAATCTTGTTAATGGGTGACTCAACTGACTCATTTTTTTTACCAGGATTATAAATGATAGAAAAACCTTCTTTAACTAAAAATGAAAAAAAGTCTATATTTATGAATTTTTTCTCACTGTTCGCTGTTGCACTTCTTTTGTCGGATACTGAATATAACCATCGCCTTCTCTGCTCATTCCATCTTGTGATAACACGGCCTACCTACGGCCAAAACGATCCGTTTTACGAGTGAAACAATAATTTAACAGCTATGCTCTCTTCGCTCTTTTCATAACGATAGTTGCCCACCGTACAACTACTCATTTTTACTTTTTAATATTAGATTATAAGATTATAATTGCTAAGCCTAATGGGTGGACATATATTTCTTGAATAAAGGAGTACACGAACGATTAAACTTGTTTAAAATAATGAATGTTGTGGACTGCATCTGCATTTGATGGAAGTTTTGAGTTACTGTGTAAGGAGGAGTTCAAATGCTTTGATTAGACAAATTACAAAATGAATTGTGACCAGCTGAGACATCAGTCGTGGCTATCAATTCAAATTGAAAGCTTTTCCCTATCTACCGCAATAACCGCATGTCGATTTCTTTCGGCATTAGATCGCAGTAACATTTTCGATGATCATCAAAGCTGGTAAGTTGTAGCTTGTAGACTTGTGGTTGGAAGTTTTGAAACTCGCATTGCTATTGGCTATATCTATAGCAGATTTGTCATGTAGCACTTGCGCAATTCATCGTCTGTCGTCATCGTCAATTCATAGCGAAGGGTAGCCTGTTGCGCTTACGTCGCTGTGTTGCTGCTTTTTATTGTAGCTGTAAAAGATAATAAAATGTCTAATTCATGTGTTTAGCACTTGCGTTATAGGATTTGTTTTTTGACCTCACATCACCTTGACACATTTGAATAATCGAGCTCTTGGACGGATATTAGACACAAAGGTTAATACGGTAACCCCTCGCGTTGATTGAATTCGGGGTCGCTTCGTAGGTTTATATAATAGGATATTTCCAGCTGCAAACAGATTCCTTCATTGTAGGTTGTTTGTCGACAAATTGTTAAGTACACTACAATAACAATTTAATGGTCTAATGAGAACACTCACCAAACTCCACTAAATACACACAGCTATGTCCATTATCACACTTTTCCGTACAAAACCTTCCTAAATACTTGCTTTTTATCGCCTTGTTTTAAGTAATAGAATTATTTTGTTTTCAGGACTACATGTCACGAATTGTATAGATTTCAAATCTTCCATCTCCATTCTGTTCCAAACGCTTGCGATTTATTTATCTTCTCATCACGTCGAAGTTCTGCGTATACTTTCCTCAGTTGCACAACATAGCATTATGTAGGCAAAACTTAGCAACCTTCGGAAATCAATTGTCCGATTTGCTTCATGATTGGCTCTACGAAGCAAATCACTTGCATTGGAAGTAAAAAAGTCTTTTCTTTCTGAAGGTAATTCAGATTCGTTCACAATCAGCCATACTATCACTACCACCAAATGGATAGCGTTTTTCAATATATGGTTCAGATTTGCATTCAGATTTGCATTGTTAAATGCCCTTCTCCTTCTGTTATTCGCGTTCATTGTTCAGGACTTCAAACTCTTTCACTTCAAAAAGGGTTAACTTTTACTTGCACTCAGCAGATATTGCTTGCTGTTCCCTGTGACTGTTCGCTCTGGTGGTGCGTTCGCTAACTCGATTCACTCACGCTTAGTAAATAATCACGGCTGTTAGCTTTGCCGATGAAAGAGGAACTAACCAAAGCTTCATACCGCTCGATGTGGTCTACGCTGCCAATACACAGTGTCGAGATATAATTTTATTTTTGGTAAATAACATAACAAAATATGAACATTCCACGATACATGATACACGATGATTTCTTTTGAATAAAGAATATTACCAGTTGACAATGGTAAAATAGTAATTTTTATTATTTTAACGATAGATACAGATTCAAAAACAAATAATTTGTATCTAATAAACGATGTCGAAAAACGGTAACTTTTGCTATCTTTTAAAAAATAAATTAACTTATATGTTGCATATAAACTTCGACCATTCAATAGCATACCTATTACAAACTTTTTTCGGAACGTCATCGAAAAGCCAAATAAGCAAAATATGTCCGAAGAAGATGCTCAAACGTCGAGCTATTGTCAATATTGAGCAACTGTCGAATTTTGCGTTTGAATTTAATGACAATAAATTATCTGCTTATATGTTTGAAAATATAACTATATTCATATGACACAAACAAAAACAGTGAATCTGTAGATTTTATCTTGGTTTGAATGGCTTTTAACACAATATCAAAGCTTAGATTTTTGCCACGATATACGCCCATCGTGCGAACAAAGTCGACTGCAAAGCACGTAGTGTTGGAAACGTTGCGAATGCTGATTCATGTGTTGAAATTCGCTGAAAAATAACGCAAGTGTTCGAAGGACGGATTCCTCAGTTGACGGGAAACTCAGAGATGGAAGTTTCGTGCGTGTGTCGCGTAACTGTATGTAAAGAGTAGTATCACTCAATGATGGCTTTTGGTTGTAATTTACTTTCCCTTATGCCACTCGCTGTCCACTCCACTCATCGGATCGCTCAACTTCACTGATCGCTCAAATAGATGACTCTCGCTCGGTTGGATTCTTTGGTTAGCTGTTATTCGTTCCGTTCCGTTTCCGCATCCGTCTATGACGTTTGATAGACAATTAAATGCAGTTTTTTTTAATATTCGCTTCTTTATAATCAATGTATCGCTGTAGTTTCATGTAAAAAATGTGTCAATATGAGTGTAAACGTTATACAATACTCAATAGAATTTAATATCTTTTATGAACTAACAACAAGTGTTCTCAACACTTCACCATGATATGACATTTACCAATCATAGTTCAGATGGCATCATAAGTTAATTATAGTGTAATATATGTAGGGATTATATGAACCATTAATTTTGCGCGTGGAATTCCTGAGCCGATTTAAATGAGTGGAGATGCCCTTCGATAGTGGTAGGTGATGGTTATAGGTGGGTGAAACATATTCTAGACGCTATGACTCAGTGTGCAGGTTCGTGCTACCCTTTGTGTCGGCGAGTTTATCGTCGATTATGGTGTTCACTGTACAAATGCCAAAGAGTGTCCCGGAGTGTCCATCCAGCTTCCTTTAACACTAGAAACCCTAACAGATTCGGCAACATAAATAGAACATACATCGGATTGCTAGATTTAGAGCAAATATGCATCATTTTGTTGGATATTTGTTCTGTAGTGTACATAGCGCCATCTGTGTGTCAAACGCAGGTATCAAACGCATATAAAAACGCACACTCACACATCGATAATGTTGATTAGAAAACGTAAGTTAGAGATGAGATAAGGTATCGGATCGGATGCACCGATCTGCTAGGACACTCACATTCCTGACCTGGAGCGATACACTACGGAACCGAATAAATTGTATAAGTATCGACACAACCAACAAGTGGTGACCCCGACGTGATCGGTACAAGTAAAATACAAAAGTGAACCGTTTTCATCGCCGGCACATGAACGAGTGCAACGCACCTTTATTCTATTCCGGGTGTTAATAAAAGAGCACAAACAATACCCGTGGGTACAAGCAGTAAAGACGGATAGTGAGACATGTGTGTGAAAGGGTGTATAACGTGAGTGCAATGTGAAAGCCGTCCGTAAAAAAATCGCGAATACACGTCGGATTGACGCTACCACGAGGTCCGGCCATCGCGAATACACGTCGGATTGACGCTACCACGAGGTCCGGCCATCGCGAATACACGTCGGATTGACGCTACCACGAGGTCCGGCCATCGCGAATACACGTCGGATTGACGCAACCACGAGGTCCGGCCATCGCGAATACACGTCGGATTGACGCTACCACGAGGTCCGGCCATCGCGAATACACGTCGGATTGACGCAACCACGAGGTCCGGCCATCGCGAATACACGTCGGACGGACGCTACTACGAGGTCCAGCCATCGCGAATACGTCGGAAGGACACACCCACAAGTATTCGGTTATTCCTCGGATATTCGTCGGACGGGCGAAAATCACGATCACCGCCGTCGCAGAGATACGTTGGACGGACGTAGCCTAGCGGGACAACAACCACGAGGTCTGGCTATCGCGAAAATACGTCGGACGGACGTAGTCACGCGAACGATCGTCGCAAATATACGTCGCACGGACGTTGGCACACGGGACCGCCATCGCAAAAACTCGTCGGATGGACGTTGCCATCCCGATCGGCTATCGCAAACATTCGTGGGGCGGACGTTACCACGCGGGACGGCCATCGCATTAATTCCGCAGCTAAGCAATTTTAATTTTTTTCACTTATCCTTAAAACATTTTTTTCCTTTGTCATTTTTTTCTTTTTCTCAAAATATTTAACACTCTTATTAGCAAGGGTTAGTTAGGTTTATTACTTCCATTCACATTCACACAATGAAAGATTCTCAATTAATCCTTCAATTATTAGATAATTAGATTATAAGATACAGTAAGAGTAGGTTTTATTTCAGTGAAGTGTGCATTTTGATTTCCGTTTGAAATTTTTTTTTATTCTCGTTATGACTGAAGAAAGTAGTAAAACTTCTGTAGCCGTCAGTGGGGAAACATCCAAAGCGCCGGGCGCTGGATGTTATGATGCATTTAAATCGTCTAACCCTCCACCAGCGATTGAAAAAATTTCAACAAAGCTTCCAGAATTCTGGGAGGATGCTCCGGACGTTTGGTTTGCCCAGGCAGAGGCGGAGTTTGAGGTTTCAAAAATTGTTCGAGAAAGAACGAAATACTCATATTTGTTGGGTGCCTTGCCTAAACAAATATTGGTGAAAGTGATTGACATTATTAAAAGTCCCGACACAGAACTACCATATACCACTCTTAAAAATCACATCCTAAATAGAGTGACACAGAGTGAAGAAGCAAGATTAACCAAATTGCTTTATCATGTAGAAATTGGCGACAGAAAACCATCCGATTTATTTCGCCATATGGTGCAGTTAGCGGGAAATTCAGGGATGGTAGGATCAGCTCTCATACAGAAACTATGGAAATCAAGATTGCCAAAAGCAATTGAAACAACACTGATCGCAGTTGATACCAAAGAGCAAGAAGAACAACTGAGGATCGCGGATAGATTGTGGGAATGTTCCCAGTCTGGAGATGTGTCCGAAGTAAAAAATAGGGCTACCTCCGAAAACAATTCTGAAAATTCTACAGCTATTCTTAGAGCCGAGATCCGTGAACTTCGAGAGGCGGTAAAAAGACTAACAACCAGAGAACGAGGTAGAAGTACGTCACGATTTCATGATAATCGAACTAGGACACAGTCTAAACCTCCTCGGTCAAATTCACGGCCACGCATGTGTTGGTATCATTTCAGATTTGGTAAAGATGCCGAAAAGTGCACAGAACCGTGCACATTCAACAATGAAAATAAAAAAAAACTAACCAACTCGCAGGAACTAGCGGATGTTCCGCGAGATCATGTTAACTTCTCGCCACGACTATTCGTCGAGGATGAAACGTCGAAGTTAACATTCCTGGTAGACACAGGAGCTGACGTGTCAGTTATTCCGCACACCTTGATAGGAAAAGCATTGCACAAAACTGAGGCATTGCTCACGGCAGCCAACGGAAGTTCCATCGCAACATATGGCACAATGCTGCTAAGAGTGAGCCTCGGACTACGACGTGTTTTCAACCATATTTTTATGGTAGCAGCAGTTAATCGCCCTATACTGGGAGCTGACTTTTTGTTTCGAAACGACTTATTGGTAGACCTTAAACGTCGCCGTCTAGTAGATTCATCCACTCAAATAACGGCGAGAGGTACAATTGCACAAGTCGATACGCCGACACCAAAACACTTTTCACATAAACAAACAGATTTCACAAAGGTATTGGAAGAATTTCCATCCTTACTTAAACCTCCCGATTATAACGAACCGGTCCGCCATTCGGTACAGCATTACATAGAAACCAAAGGAACCCTTCCTTTTGCGAAACCTCGGCGCCTAGACCCAAAGAAACTGAAGATCGCACAGGCAGAATTCCAACAAATGTTGGAACTAGGGATATGCCGTGTGTCATCATCTCCTGTTTCATCGCCACTACACATGGTGCCTAAACCAGATCAGGATTGGCGACCGTGTGGTGACTATCGGCGACTCAATGCAATCACTACTCCGGATCGCTATCCGATACCCCACGTTCAGGACTTTACAATGAACCTGAATGGTTGCAAATTTTTCTCAAAGCTGGACATCATCAGAGCATACCACCTGATTCCGGTTGCCGAAGAGGACATCCACAAAACGGCTATAACTACACCGTTTGGATTGTTCGAATTTGTTAGGATGCCTTTCGGGCTTAGGAACGCTGGACAGACTTTTCAACGTTTCATGAACACTATCTTCAGGGACCTAGAGTTCGTTTTTATCTATATAGACGACATTCTAATTGCCAGTCCATCAAAAGAAGAACATATGGAACATCTTCGGATAGTATTAAAACGTCTATCCACAAACGGAGTGAAAATAAAATCTAGTAAGTGCAGTCTCGGAGTAAACGAGATAGATTTTCTCAGCCACCGCATAACAGCTGAGGGAATCACTCCATGTCCGGGCAAGGTAATTGCAATTCGAAATTTTCCTACTCCGAATTCAGTTAAACAAGCTCAACGTATAGTCGGAATGGTGAACTATTACCATCGGTTTATTAAGAATGTTTCAGGAAAACTGCGTCCTATTCATCAACTAATAGCTGAGCACAGCAACAAGAAAAAGAAAAAGGATTTCGTATGGTCAGATGAATGCGAGCAAGCATTGCAATCAATAAAAAGCGACTTAGAAACCACAACATTGTTGGCCCATCCCAACAGTGATGCTGAGCTATCGGTCACAACGGATGCCTCAAACTATGCTGTGGGAGCAGTTTTGGAACAAACAGCTGATGGAAAAAGAGTGCCTTTAGCGTTTTTTTCAAAAACATTAACGCCAACGGAAACAAGGTACTCGACATTCGATCGCGAACTACTTGCGATAGTTCTTGCCATTAAACAATTTAAACATTTCCTTGAAGGACGCATTTTTACGGTATTTACGGATCATAAACCGTTGACTTCTGCTCTAACTTCAAAAACTGAGAAGTCACCGCGCCAAAGCCGGCAGCTAGATTTTATTTCTCAATACACTGCCGATATTCGGTACATTGCGGGGGATAGCAACGTAATAGCCGACGCGCTTTCGCGGATAGGAGAGACAGAAGCAATCACAAATACCTACGGAAATTTTTCGAAGGAGCAGGAAAAAGATGAGCAATTAGTGAAACTTATGAATAACACAGAAGACAAGAACACAAAATTCAGATTAGAACGACTAACCTTGCATAACACAGACTTAGTGTTCGAGTCTTCAACGGGGACTAACCGATTGTATGTTCCATCAACTCTTAGGAGACAAACTTTCGAGAGCCTCCATAATTTGGCACATCCGGGCATACGCGCCTCACGCAAGCTAGTAACGGATAGATTTTTCTGGCCGTCTATGAAAAAAGACATTGGAAATTGGACACGTTGCTGTCAAGGATGCCAAAAAGCTAAAGTAGTTCGACACATAAAAGTTCCAATCGAAGAATTTAAAACAACAAAGGGAAGATTCGAGCATATACACATGGACCTCGTTGGACCATTGCCGCCGTCAGAAAACATGACATACCTGCTTACCATAGTCGATAGATTCACAAGGTGGCCAGAGTGTTACCCAATAAACGACATAACCGCATCTACAGTAGCTAGGAAATTCGTTGACGAATACATGTCACGTTTTGGCTGCCCAGCAGTTATTACCACCGACAGAGGAAGGCAATTCACATCGAAGCTATTCGACGAATTAACTCGTATATTGGGAGTACACCATATAAAAACAACGGCATACCACCCTCAATCTAACGGGATGGTAGAGCGTTTCCACCGACATCTGAAGGAAGCACTAAAGGCAAATGGAAATACCACACATTGGACGAAATGCTTGCCTTTGATTCTTTTAGGGATTAGAGTAGCTTTCAAAGAGGACCTTAAAGGTACACCAGCCGAAATGGTTTACGGCCAAAACCTTAGGTTACCTTCAGAAATATTTATCCCTTCTAAAGATGGAAACTTCACAGATCACACCGAATTCATTAAAGATTTGAAAGAGAGTTTCAAATCAATACAACCGAAGGCTCCAAGACATGATAATCAATCCAGGCTTTACGTTCCAAAGTCCATAGAGGATTGCAGACAGGTTTATGAACGGGTAGATAAAGTAAGAACAGGATTAACTGCACCATACGAGGGACCATATGATGTGATACGACGATTTCGAAAATATTACATCGTGAAAATCAATGAAAAAAATGAATCTATTTCTGTCGACCGCCTTAAACCAGCTTTCGAATCTGTAGAAAACTCAAACAACGCAACGCCACAAACCTCGGGTACGAAGGGTAATTCCAGAAAAAAGACAGTACGTTTCAGAGAATAACAAGAGTCCGCGTTTCGCGTTTGACTGCCTCATTCAAATCGTGACTGAGTCACTGGGGGAGGGTCATGTAGTGTACATAGCGCCATCTGTGTGTCAAACGCAGGTATCAAACGCATATAAAAACGCACACTCACACATCGATAATGTTGATTAGAAAACGTAAGTTAGAGATGAGATAAGGTATCGGATCGGATGCACCGATCTGCTAGGACACTCACATTCCTGACCTGGAGCGATACACTACGGAACCGAATAAATTGTATAAGTATCGACACAACCAACAGTTCCATGCTCAAAATAGTTTCATGATGCTTCCATCATAGCAGTCCTGGTCCTTACTAGCCACAATCTCGAGCAATCTTTTGATTCCAACTTCTTATCGCTTAGAAAGTTTGGTAATGCGAGGAAAAGGTGATAATTGCTTGATGCAAGGACGGCCCTATGGTGTATACATTCAAACTTTGGTCTCAAGCGCCCTAGGCTTCTGGTGAGAATCTACAGACACCAGAGATCTGGTTGGAACACCATTTGGAACACCACTCTTGTTATGTCGTTTATAGATTGACTTTAAGAATTAAAAAGGGAGAAAATAATTTGGCAGTTAAGACAACCGGTAAAATGCCCCCTTGACTGCGGTCAGAGTGTGTGAGAACGCTCGATTTCGTGTGCGTGGCCGAGCGGCCCGTGCAAGCGATTTTGCTATGAGCGGGACGATCGAACCTCCGGCTTAAAGAGTAGAGTCCGGCGAAAGAGTGAACATTAATAACACAGAGGCGCAATGATTCCTAGACAAGTGAACCGCTGTAGGAGTAGAAATTAAACCGACAGGGATAGTAGGGACAAACGGAAACAGTTGCGTTATCCATCGCTAGCGCGGCGCGTCGTAGGCGCACGTCAACGCGTTGTAGCTAAAATAAAATCGCCTTTTTACTTCATTCAAACAAACGTTGTTTTCGTTATTTATGTTGTTAACATTGCGAAAATGATCGGTCATCAAAAAGGAGTAGCCTTCCTCGTTGCAAGAGATAAAGTGAAGCAGGTTTATTGCCCGTTTCCGCTACATGTCATGTAGGCCAATTTTGGTCGTTTCTGGTCAGTCGCTAACTTCATATGATCGAGTTGTTGACAGTAGAGATCAGAATATAGTGTTTGCCCGTACAAAAGAAGGCAACTTAAAATAAACGATACCCTTCCAGTCCCACCAACACTGAATGGCACCAAACCAAAAGTTGCATAACAATTCCTTACAATAGACACAACTTACAACCGACAAACTGAATAGGACAGGGATTATACATGTTTATTGAGAAAAGTACGTATAGTGCATCAACATTGTTAAACTAAATCTTAAAAAAAAACCTGACAATGTAAGGCTTTATGACTTATTGTGGAAATACGTATTCTGTTCTTAATGGAAAAAACTGTAATTGGGAGAAATTGACTACAACTTTTCGGTCCTTAATATCATTTGTATATTTATCCAGAACTTGAGACGAGGCGTCAAAAATTTACACGAGCTTGGCATCCATACGTGATGGTAATATTATCATTATAGGGTGATAGGTCAGTCCTCATATTCGGCTGGGGCATCGGCTTTATAATAATCGTGTAGGAGGAGTCCCAAGACACTTCCGAGGCTAAAGATCTGAAGGTATCGCATCAAGCTAAACAGTTGACATTGTATTGTTCAGATATCTTTCACTTTAACCATGGTGCCTTCTTCTTTGAGTTTGTACAGATGTTCGTGGTGCCATGACTTATTGAAAAACCAGGTATCAAATTAGGAGGTTGCCATTACAAAACTATCAACTATCATCCGAGTTTGTGGAAAATTACGAACCTCTTCGATTCTTTGTGTAGAAACTTTTGACCATTTAGTCACATTTACACTCACTCGGTTTTCATGTTCAGGCACAGTTTAATAATAAATAGCAAATTTTAAGAAACAAAATGACAAAGCATCCACTCATTGAAGTTTAATAAACTGGACTGAGTTTTCAATATAAAAAACGAGATTTCTTTCAGGGTACACGATATTGCTTAAAATGTTTTTGCAAGATGGCTTCTTCATCGAACACATCGTTTTTCAATAAACGCGTGTTGGTTTTTCGGAATGTGTTTAGAATTACGATTTCAATGTGACGATTTCATCCAACCGTTTGGATTTTTTAACAAGTTCAGTCTAACAACCGTTTTCTACCCGTGGCTATCCTATAGGTTTTAACAATTTCTCCTGGATTTTAACGCAATGAATTTTATAGCAATGCGGGCTTCTCCTGCCTGGTTTTCTCACGACAGGACCAATGCCAAATTCTATTCCGGCATTTCTGGAAGTAGAAATCAAGGAAAGTCTTAAATGGAATTGCAAGACCTCTGAGGTGAAAATTTCAAATGGAAGAGGGAGCTCCATTTACAATTTTTCCCCAAATAAGCAAGCCAACGGGGGATTTGGTCCCCGAATGGTCACAAATTTGTATCTGGAACGAGTTTTTCTAGCCTTGGGTTTAGCATGTCCCTACATTTATCTGGAACTACCAATTCTTCCGGGTCAAGGGACATTTGATGCACCCAGCTATCTTCGTGCGTTTCGTTTTTTCGGTCATTTTTCCGCTTTTCCGCCATTTGCAAACAGCACATTATCTTCCGCACGGGTACTCGAAAAGAAGGAGAAGACTGAAATTCGCGCTAACAGGAGTCGAGGAGCAGTCAAGGGTTAAAAATAGAGATGGATGATAATAATTTTCTACAGTCAATTGATGTATTCATTGACCCTGGGGGCTATGCGGGGCCGCTTACTAGACTTATTTTACCATATTGCCGGAGAGTCAGTCCTTACTACGGGAGAACGGATGGGATCGGTCCTTTCGTGTAGGATCGGCACCGTTTTCAAATACACCACCGAAACGCAACGTCTCTATCCACCCTAACATTTACTTTGCGCATCAAATATCTGCGATCGGCTGAAACTACACGCAAAAATACATACATAAAAACATATCGATTAGCCGTCATAATAATACTGAAAAATTTAATCTACATAGGGTGATTTTTGTCTTGTTCATCTTATCAGATCGATCGAACTAGCAGAAAGCAACAGGAAGAAATGTAAGGTTTAGGATATTGATTTGATACAAATATTGAGGGTGTAAGATGACGTCGTCTCAGTTTTGTATGACAGTAAAGTATGTGAACTAAAATGGTTATGTTGAGCATGGAAAGTTTACTAACGCGAATGAAGTTTAAGAAAATCTAGATCTTCATTTAGATACCATATCGTCAGCTTTCGCGCTGTGATCATGTTTATAATGAGGCATTGTTTGAAGTAAATCAAACCTAAAGTGCATAATTTTTAGTCCGGATTTTAGAACATTGGTTGAACATTTGTAACTTTTCAATGCTCGTTTGATGTCGTCGATCATCGATCATCTGGGAGAATAAACAAAAGAGAGCGAGAGAGACAGCGAGTGGCATCGAAGAGAGTCACTCTCAACCAAATGTCATTATTGAGAGATGCTGCTCACACTGGACACATAAATGAAATTTTCGTCTGAGTTTCTCGCCAATTGCGGAATCCATCCATTGAACACTTGCGTTATTTTTCCGCGAATTTGAGCGATTCAGAATGCTTGCAACACCACCAGCGTGTCGGTCGACTTGCTTCGCACGATGGGCAGGTGTCGCGGTAAAAATCCAAATTTCGAACTTGTGTTAAAAGACGTTTAGACTAAGACAAAAGATCCATTGTTCATGATTAATTATGTCTTCATGAATATGAGCAGTTCAGTTGTTATCATTGAATTTATACGTTTAATTCGAAAATAACTCCAAATTTACAATTGCTCGACGTTTAAGCATCTTCTTACAAAATATTATGCTGTTTTGCATTCCGTTAATTTATGGAGAAACGCCAAATGCCTCAAAAAGTTTGTATGAACTCGGTTATATTACGTGTTTCTTTGTTGTGAATATTTTCAAATTAAAGAACTATCCTTGCAACAACTGAGAAAATTTAACACAAAAGTAAAACCACAAAGTAAAAACACAAAAGTAAACACCTTTATTATTTATTATTTGCTTATTTTTTTGCGTATTATTTGCTTCTAAGTGTGTAGCTACCTCTAAGATAATTAAAATTGTTAATTTATCAATATCAGTGAGTGTGCTTTTTTCAAAAGTACGAAAAACATGTATCATGAAATATTCTTATTCGATAATGAGAACTAAAGCAATATTTTTTCCGAAATTTGTTCACAATTACCCATAGTGCCTGTGGGCAGGTTAGTCCGGAGCTTGAGACATGGAGCTGCGTTTAGTTCCTCTCTGACTGGTTCAGCGAACAGTTGTGACTAATGCAACATCTTCCAAGCGCAATTGAACTCTTTTTGAAGTAAAAGGTACTTTCACCGACAAAGTGAACAGTCGTGAATATTGCAACATCTTCTAAGTGCAGGTGCCAGGAAACCCGTTTTGAAGTGAAAGGAATTGAACGCATGAACAATGAACGCGAATAATAGTGCACCTGACAATGGAACCACAATCGAACCCGACCGTATCTTCAGAAAAGCTGTCCATTGGTTGGTAGATTTAATTCGTCTCATAGTGAACGAGTCTGAACTGTCTCCAGCAAGAAAACATTATTATTGGTTAACTACAATGATGTTGCTCCATCTAGCCAATAATGGACATGGTCGTCAACTCTATGGTCTGCTGAGTATATCCCACATAGTGCTGCATAGTGTAAATGAGGAAACATTAGGAAGTGTGCAACTTCACGCGACAAGAAGATAATTAAAACGCAAACAGAATGGAAATGGAATTTGGGATTTGAAATCCCATAAGACTCGTGACACGAAATCAAAATACATGTATTAGATGAAACAAAACGACGAAAGTGGCGCTTTTGAAACGTTCTCGATGGACAAATGTGATACTGGACCTGTGACCTGTGATACTTTCGTAGAAACCTTACAAGGGTAAACAAACACGTTTTAGTGCTAAACGACTTCGAAATAGTAAACCAAAACAACAAGGACAATAACATATGAAAACGATCGCAAGCGAAACCGAGTGAAATAAAAACCAATTTTCCCACACACAACTTCTAAATCGTTTAAATCGTCTTTCGTCAATCGTCTAAATCTTACACGGCCTTCATGAAAACCGGTTTTGTGGATCGAAGTACGCTTAAATTGTGCGCACGTGTGAAGATTGATGATGAAAGTGGCAACTCATGGATCAGCATTTGGTTCGTACGTGACGCATGGCATTTGCAAATGCGACATACTTAAATTACGCTGTAGAAGCTCACCATAACACTTCGATTCACAGCACTTTTCTAGATCAAAACCAGCGGGACGAAAGGAGTTGGTGAGTGAGCTACAACACACATATTGATTGGGTGACGAAACGCGTTACTGAAGGTGACGTTGATTGAGTCTGCAAGTTGCATTGGCGATCGGACATACGACACCTGCGGTGTCATCAACTCTACGCACATTACCAGCATCGATGAAGCGGATAATCAAAAACCAGAACCAACGCTACTGTAGGATCTGCATCAGCCCTTTCGATCCCAGTCCAATCGTGCGCAGGAAGTGCATCCTGTTGGTAAGAAGCATGTACTTCCATCGTAATAAGACGAGAAGTCGTTTCATAAAGCAAGTGCCAGCTCCCATGGAAGTTGTTCCAGATGCGGCGGAAGACGTTGCGTCGTGATGTCGGCATGAAATTTGCTTTTTGTGAGGGAAAGACTGCTAATCCGTGAACAGATGCAGATACTTCAAGGGAAATATGGTTGCTGCAATTCTAATATTATTTTGTTTAACTTCAAAGTTACGTGAATCCTGTAAGTTGTTAACGCCAACTATACATGTTGATGAAGATGAACAGTACGGTCTGTAAGCGAAAATATTACTTACCTGACAGCTTATATGTCGCTGGTATAGATGCCTGGGTATTCCAGGTTGAATTTTCATACTATTATTTAATCGTAAGAGTTGTATTGTAAAACTTCGAGAGCCCAATTTGTAAAGATAGATGAACCGTACTGATACCTGGTACCTTAAAAACGAAACGATGAGGGGGTAATTCAAAAACGCAAAGTGAGAGACGACGCAAGTTAACTTCTATAGGCTATTGACACTGTTCTGTTGACACTGCTGGCATTTAAAAATATTTACAAGTACAGTATCTGACAAAAAAAGTACAACTAGTGCAACGGCATGGAAAAATGGTTATTGCAATTGATATCAGATGTATTGTCAAGAATAATTACAAATTCAGATGAGTTCTCAGGAACCATACCAATACTAAAAAACGAAACTTTGTGTATGATTACGATAAGAGCAATGACAAAGGAAAATCAAATTGCTATATAAGAGAAAGAACAACAGACAGGGATTGGTCACCCCACAATGGTGGAAGCAGATAGACCATCAGAAGTAAGAAAACTATTTAAACTGGAAATGGACATAAGAAATAATAAAATAGGGGCTGGTAGTGAACAATAAAACTACTAAAAACACGCTACGAATAATTGAAATCGCAATTTTTAGAAAGCGAAAATAAGCCCAACATTAGAGGTTGCGCTGCATCAAATATGCCTAACGGAAAAGAGGTAAAATAAATAAGCAAACAAGTGAGCACTACCAACGAATGATAGAATTTTCGAATCTTACTCACTGCAAACAATCAAAGAAATCGCTAATAAGGTGAATTCCGCTAGTGAAATTGTCAAATTTACTCAACCTCCAAGCAGGAAGAAAGGCTGATAATTATTTTCATCGTGTGACCTCTTTGGGAGGACATATAAGCCAGTATAGACACTGTTGCAAAATATGAGACAAATATCGATGGAACAAACGTCAATGAATATCAATAAGGCTATTAAACATACGAAAGAGGAAAAAATCATGACGGTAGCTCCCTCAAAGCCCTATAATGTAATTTCTATAGATACAGTAAGAACATTACCCAAATCCAATAATACAAACAAATATGCAATAACATTACAATGCAACTTAACAAAATATGTAACTGTATTGACAAAATTATATATTATATATTAACAAAATTATATAATTATATATTCACAATATTATTTGCTTTAGCAGAAAACTTTATGCTTATTTTCGGAACTTTTATGGAATTTAAATCCAAGGGCCAAGAATTAGAATATAACAACGAAGTTTAGAGTAAGATTTTCAGAAGCATTACAATTTGAACAAACATTTGCAGCAGGGCTCCTGAAACAATCTGTTTTTTGGAAAAAATAACAAATGTATGAAAGAATATTTTAGAAATTATTCGAATTAACACCACGATGATTGCAAGCAATAGACAAAGTTTTATGTATCCATTTACAATAGCAAAGGACATATAGTTGCAAAATATAATCCATATGAATTAGTATTTGGCAGAAAAGCATATGTTTGTGTCGTCAAGTTATTGGCTTCGTTGATTTGAGACAAAACTTCAAGAGGTTTACTTTTCTAAGCTTACACCGTAAGCTGCACTGAATGTCGTTCAATCTATGATATGTTTATGTTTTAGAAAGAAATCTGGTGATTTTCAACCCATTATAGCAAAGGTTTTTCAAACCTGAAAAATTCCCAGAGGGTAATTCGAAAAGGCACCGCATAGAACGGATAGTTGCATACCTTCGGGGGCTGCTCTGATTCCTAGATGGATCCCCAGATCCCCAGATGGATCCGAATGCAGCGTTCGTCCAATCAAATAATGCTACATTAATATGCCCCATATTCTATGCATCCTGCCGGGCGACTGTTCCAGCAGTACTGTATCGACCAGTACAGCAAGATGAGATGCAACGCCTGAAATATATGTGTGAACCTTAAGCATAGCTTCAGGCACCGAAGCGGGCGTGGGCAAAATAGAACTTTCTGGTGCTGAACAAACCATAGATCAATCAAACCAAACCACGATTCCTTTATATATTTATTAGTTAGTCAGTTGTACTATTTTGTATAGCCCAATGAGTAAACAACAATAATTTAAGTTTAATATCAATAATTTATGTTCCAAATAACCGGGCAACTAAATTGCTAGGGAAAGTTTCTGTGTTAGAAGACTGGATCTATGGCCTTGACAATGAGATCAAATACGGAAAGACAGCTCCCTTGCGTACACTTCGGAGTTCTGATTCGTAGCCCTGTAACCGGGCCGTTGAGCTAGTCAATAGAATCAAATAAAAGTACCTCAATATTATCATCAGGCGTGCAACTGGTCAAATATAGGAGTGATTATTGTAATCTTTTACAATTCCAGGTCGTATTTTTCCGAAAATGTTGGAATTGTCCATTTTTTCATTCTTCATACATTCTTATTTCATTAATTTCATTCTCATATACTCCACAAAATTCACTTCGTCTTTCAGCAGCAGGGGAAACAATTATTATTATTATCATTTTTATTGTTCAATGGACGTATGTCAAATTTAACATGGATTACATGGATTATAAATATTACATTTTACATTTTACATTTACATTACCAATCTCAATTAAAAATTATCCTATCCTATTCGTCCACGTAAGTAACCTGTTAGTTTTAAATGCATTTGTGCTAATGTGAAAGTCATACTGTTTGCATAACTCATTAAATGTTTTGCGTTCCGGTGAGTATAAAATAAATTTCTCTAGCAAGTATGGGGCATCAATTTCATTGGCAAGAAGCTTTGCTACAAATGTTGCCTGGGTTATATGTCGTCTGTAATAAAGTTAATGTCTAACGTTGAATCACAAAACGACCAGTCAGTGTTTTGGAATATTACTGACATTTTTTAAAAGTTAGCTTTGGAAAAGTCATAAGCATTGAAAGCTTTAACGGAGAGATTCCCAGCACTATTATTCGCAGTCAATGTAGCAAACTCGCTCTTTTTAGGTCATTCTTTGAGGAGTTTAGACTTTCCCAGCCTTCTATCCCGCTCTATTGCCGCGATTAAAACAAGATTTATTGCACAACTGCTCTGCAACAACCAATAAGGATGGTGAAAAGGTCACTTAAAAGGTAAAAGGGGCACTTCCGATTTTGAAACTGCTTTTGCTTTTGAACAACAACAAAATGCAAGCAAGACTTGCTCGTTGTTCAGCGCGTAGACCAGATTTGCTCATTGAACATTTGTTCAATGTTTATTGTCTGTAGACCACCGGGTTAAACTTATTGTTGATCCCAGTTACCATCCGTTTACGAAAAGTATCTATTTCTTTTCGTCTCATCGCGACTTCGATGACAGCTGAGAATACTATCATGCGAGTCAACTTCGATAATTTCTGTGATTTGGTCCACATTTTCGACGACGACCTGTCTTTTCTAGATGCAGCTTAAACATAAAGAATGCCTCTATAAATCCAACATCTCATTGGACATCCAACATTGATGTGAAAGTTTTGAGCGTTTGGAACATTCCTTGACCATAGCACCACTTTCGAATGATTTTGGCATTCAATGTCTCGAATAAGTGTCAATGGAATAAAGCGAATGAAAATGCTAGATATTGTTGTAGTCGTGAACGGTCTTCTTAAGTGATATACTAGGTGATTGTAAATTACGAACTGACTGAGGGCTGACTATCTTGAGGCCTGCGCAGGGCTGAGCTACGGGTAAATCTAGTCAACGAAAGTCATAACTGGGTAACTTGACCTCTTGAGATTGTAGTACCACTTATGATAAAGAAAAAAAAAGTCATTGGCTATTTCCTACAACCTATTTTTAACAAAGGTTTTCTTTTACAAACTATATTTTATTGATTTCATTCCAGCCATTTTCATCCACTTTCGTTTAGGTACAATGTCAATGGTATTTTAATGTCTAAACTGATTTAACTTGTTTTGTTGGCCATTGATATTTTCCTGGGTGTCATCATTTTCCACAACCTCCAGGCGTGTCTATTTTTTGTTTTGTTTTGAGAGAGCGTTATCCGTAGATTCATGTTCTGTCGTTTTTGCTCAAGCAATCGTAAAACACATTTTAAACATAATTTACTGTACCTTAAGTTACATACATTTACATACTTATACATTTACGATCGAAGTCCAAAAATATTCCTTACACGGTATTAATGAAAAGATTCTGTATAGTCCTTTAAAACTGATACGTATAATTTGTAACACTACAGCTGCACAGTTAGCTAAGTTGATTAACTGGTGGAGACTACTTTGTTTGAAATAACTAACATTGTGGACCGCGTTTTGGAGATGTTTGCATCTATAGCTGTGAATCGAATCGTGTAAATTAAAAGTTATTTGTTGTCTATTTATGCCAAAAGGATTTGGTGGATATTTTGAGATTTTATATAAGAAAACGTTAAAATGGTATGCTTTGAAAATTTTCAAATTGAAATGTAGCTAGCTGATAAATCAATACTAATAGACAATTCTCATGGTCATCGAATCCGCAAAATGTGTCACCACTGGCCTTTTAAACGCGCATTGCTTAAGCTACATCTGTAGCAGGCTTGCCATGGAGCACTTGCGCGATTCATCATCTGCTAGCGCGATTTTACGGGACTCGCAATAGACATCGTGAAGGGTAGAAGGGTAGCCTGTTGCAATTACGTCACTGTATTGCTGCTTTTTATTGTAGCTGTAAAAGATAATTAGATTTCGTAGTCATTTGTCTAGCGCTTGCGTAATATTTGTTTATTGATCTCACAGTACCTTGATAGATTTGCATAGTCGAGCTCATAGATGGATCTCAGAAACAAAGGTTGATGGTAGCACCACTCACTTAACGAATTCAAGGTCGTTTAGTTGGTTTGTGTATTAACATATGTGGCTGCAAATAGATTTATCCAACGTAGGTTGTAAATGGAATCATTGTGCATATATGTGTTCAGAGTCTGAGTACTCCCAATATACAATTTAATGGTGTAATGAGAATACTTACCAAATCTCACCAAATGTACTCCATTATCACTCCAAGCACCTCTCAAAAGCTCAGTTTTAACACCTTGCTTCAAGTATTTTATTTTCGTGGCTCCATGTGTTTTCTCGATTATTGTCCAACTGTGTGTTCCACCTATCCTGTTCTGCGGCGTTGTCCACTTGTTAGAAACTCTTGCTGTGCGTTATGCACTATTATATGACTATACGACAGCAGAACTTCGTAATCTTCTGCTACATTTGTTTCGTTTAATGCTTCTCTGTATATTTGGTTTGTAATGGAAAAATAAAATCGTTTTCTTGCTGAGGGTGCGTCTGACTCGATCACAATTTTCCAAACTAGTTTTTGCAACCAACAGACAGCGTCTCTCAAAACACTGTGGAGATCGTCAATCGTGGGTGCAGAGCGATGTGCCCTTCTTCTATTATCCGCGTTCATTATTGATTTCTGACTTGTTGCAACCTTTTGTGCTCTGAGTGGCTCACACGCGTATTCGTATCAATTAGCGAAAGATTTCCTTTCAAGGGTTCACTTCTTGCACTTAGAAGGTCATGTAATAACCACAAATTGTTCGCTTTGCCGGTGAGAGCGAAACTAAATGAAGCTCCATGTTGCCCGTTGCGGTATATTCAGCCAATGCACAATGGGCAGTTGTGAACAAAAGTTGGTATAATACATTCTTTTGGTAAACAACCTAATGGAACATGTAATTGTAAATGCTTCACTTTTTCAAATAGAGCTTTGACAACTCATGTTTCTATGATGGAAATATAATAAATCCGTCTGTAAAGATTACAATTTTGTCGCAATTAATTAGAAGATTTTTGGCCCGCCAAAGGTCCATCGTGCGAGTTGAGTATCGCGACAGCGCGCAAGTGTTGTCTGGAGCATTCGCAAATGCTGCTTCATAAATTCTGCTGTAGAAACACAAGTGTTCGAATGACTCATTCCACGTGTCATTCACAGTAGCCAGGGGGCGGAATCATCCATGCAAGCAAAACGATCATCGACAGTGGTACGACGAGAGAATTGTGTTGTCTCGTTTTTACATTCTTTTCACATGCTGTAACGTGCGTCAACTCTACGAAACTCTACAATTTGTGCTTTCTCTATCCTTCTTTTCTGTGTTCTGTTATTTCGATTTTTGGTCTCCGCTGAGAATAGTTGCGTATCATGCATTTTTGTACTCTGGTGTTTGAGAGCGTAAGGGAGGAGAGTTTGTTTTATAAATCACGATGTCTCTTTCCCCTTCCCTTTTATGTGTAAAGCGATTGTGCGTTCGTTAATTTGGGTAAAATTCTGCTAGTTTGCATCTCTTTCTCTCTTGCACTGAGGTATTTTGAATCGTACAGACTGTGGTTTCGATCAGTAAAATACGCCATTATTCGTTTAATGATATTTTGCACGCAACTATTGTGGCTGCGAGTTTGTTAACGATAATTTCGCAATGCAAGATACTCTATGAGTATAAATGTACATTATGATCGATGTATGTATGTTTTCCATTTTCTTCAAGTGAGATCTTCAACTCACTGTAATCCTCCGAGACACTACCGTTCGTATTTGTTAAATTTCGCGATGGCGGGATGAAAGTGTTTGGTTTGGGAGCCCAGTGTCAAAATGACCGTATTAAACATTTGCTTACCTGCTGTTTACACAAAATGCAGGCGCGAGACACAGAAACTACGCTTCCGCATCTTCCGCATTAAACGCTGGATAGTTAATTCGCAAGCTCGATACCGCGATCTGCTTCTCTTCCTAGGACTCAGCGGTTGCAGTGGTTAAATTGTTTATTCGAGAGGCCGGAAAAAACCGAAAAGATACTGTTTTCAGTTTGTATAGAAACCAATAGCCCTTATTAGACCTTAGACCTTCACTTGTTTTCTTTGTCGCGCAAAGGCGAGGTAACGTGCGCGCATTCCTCAATAAAAACGCGCACGAGTGATGTGACTGTTTGCATTGCATGCAAATTGTAAACCGGTTTTGGATTATTATTACTCTATCTTGCTCGGGCACATGGAATAGTGCTTGTAATGCGTGAGTAGAAGCAGCAGAACAATATTTTATTGTCAGATTTTACGAGCGTTTCAAGTCCGACCATCCAGTTCCATCGGAACAGGGAAGACAACAGTGCAGGATCGACGAGGAGGGTGCACAACACACACTCCTCTGCAAAGAGTACAACGCATTTCGGCGCATCGACAGTGTTCGAGGTCGAGGAGTTTTTTTGTTTTTTTTTTTAATTAATTTTATAGAGGCTTTGGACCTTCTGGCTGACATTCGCCTCCTGAGGTCGAGCAGTGGTTTAGCGGGACTGCGCCAAAACGCTAATTCCTTTCCCTCCGGATCTAGATGACCCCGGACGGTGGTTTACAAATGCCCGTGGCAACCGTATCCACCCTCCACTCACGTGTTCGTCTGTTGAAAATTCCGACTCCGTTAGTAAGCAAAGAAAAAAACGCAACACAAGTGATGTTTGGAGCGTTGTAAGCGAGCAATTTCGCGATGGACAGGAGACTTCAGACGAAAGTTTCATTCATGTGTCGCGGTGCTGCATAGGTCAGCATCCCTCAATGATGACAGTCGTTTGTGATTGTGACTCTCCTTGATGCGACTCGCTATCTATCTCGCTCTCTTTTGTTTATCCTCCCAGATGATCGATGATCGGCGACATAAGCGAGTATTGCAAAACTGCAAACGCTCAACCAATACGGACTAAAAATTTTGTAATCTAGGTTTGATTTTGGAGTAAATCAACGCATCATTATAATAATATTAAATGAATATTCGGATTTTCTTAAACTCCATTCGCGTTAGTAAACTTTCCATGCTCAACATAACTTTAAGTTTAACATACTGTTCCGTCTTCTACAGAACGGATTACATCCATACCGCATACTTATCCCTAGCGCATTCCCATCCCTAGCGCATTCCCATCACTAGCGTGTACCCATCCCTATCGCGTTCCCATCTTGAAGTGTCAGAATTTTACCGCCAAGCGTGGAGGGAGTAGTTATATTCCTGAACCATTAAAGAAGTGAAATATTCCAAACCAAATCAAAAGTGTTACAGTCCACTTATACCAGATTATGTTAAGCTCACCCTGACGGAGTTTGTACGAACACATACTTTACTGTATGGTCCCGACTTTACTTTACATACAAAACTGAGACGAGGTCATCTTACACCCTTTTCAATATTTGTATCAAATCAATGTCCAAATACTAACATTTCTTCCTGTTGCATTCCGCTAGATTGATCGATAACATAAAGTGAACTCACTAATTTATTTATGTAAAACACAATTACAATACAACAGATTAAAACACTTTTATCCGTCCGGTCAGTCAACGCTCTCTGTTCTCCGTCCTGAGTTGTACCACGCTCTTACTACTATGGTATACTTACTACTTACTAATGGTAGCGCGTTACTGTCAATGAGAGTAACAGCGTTACAACACAGAATGGTTTCTTTATCTTTATACTTTATACTTTATACTATCTTAAGCGGTGTGTACGAGCAGGGCGTGTGGAAAAGAAGAATGACCCCGAGCTCGCTGAGCTATTTAATAGAATTGATATCCTGACGGGAGTCAAAACCAGAAGGATACGATGGTTGCGACACATGATTAAATTGCCGAACTCATGTCTCACCAGGAAGGTGATCGTCAACGACCCGTTCGACATGAGGCGCAGAGAAATGAGGCGCAACGAGTTCGATGGCTTGATCAAGTAGAGTAGAACCTGTCAAGGATGGGATGCAGCCAGGGGTGGAGGAGAGCAGCGTTGGATCGAGATTGCTGAAAACGAATTGGTGACCTGGCCATGTCAGCACGACATGCTTAACTGTGAGCGGATCAAGAAGAAGAAAAAGGACAACGTTCAACATGCCAAAGCAAGGATCCATCTAAAGACCTTCAAGAAGTAGATTAAAAAAAACGGAGTGACAAGCAGGCCACGTCCGTTAAAGCGCAAGCTCGAAAGCTGTATCATAATCTACTGCGTAGCAAATCCGTATGTGTTTTCATGGACGATGAGTCGTTAAATTCGACTACAAGACGCTTCTGAGAAGTCAATATTGCACCATGCGCGAAGTCCATGTAGTCGATGATGCCGATAAATCGATTATTACTAAAAAATTCGGTTAAATTAGTATGATTAATGTGGTCAGAACCATTTGTGACATGAACGAAACTGCGCCCAAAAGAAGGACCAATCGAAACCAAGGGATACCTCAGAAAACTCGTTAAAGTAGCGGAAACAATCGAAACATTTGCGGAAGATTGGCATAAGGTGTTCAATTTAGTCTGATGAGTAGCGTTAAGGCAAAAGTGCGGTCGTTGGCATATGATTGACATAGTTGTTATTTCTTTCTATGCAATAAACTAAGAACACGATAGTGACATGATTATTAACTAAACAATACACATTTTGCCAAAAGTTGTATATTTTTCCGTATTTTTTATGGTGCTTCTACTTTCTGGAGCATCCTATAGCCAAAGAAGCGATCCGAAACTTCTCCATTGTTTGGTAATTTTGTGCAGAAACGTCGATTGGAGCGTTCTCTTGCAGTCTCTCACTCTTGCTTCCAAAGATGTAATACTTTGATTCGTCACTAAATAACCTTACTTTGCACTCCAAGAAGCGTGATATATCGAAAGATTTAATTTTTCATAACTAATATCTCTTTTTCTTTTTCGCCGGCCATCGATAGTTTATCCATTTTTGTATAATCCGTTGTCTGACTATTTATAGGTCAATGTTCATGGACGTTTGGTTCTAGATTTGGTCATTAATCAAGTCAAGATATGAAAGCAGTTTTTTACGATGTTAACAAATAATGAAGTCTCTCAGATTGTTATGTAATGACTTATATCATGTCGCAGACATATATTAGGTCAACAAACGAGATTGTATCATCCTCACGATAAGGGTTAGTTATACAGTTAGTTAGAGTACACATTTACACATGATCAAATGTTATTAGAAATAGCGATGTTAAGCCTTATTTACACGTTATCAAGGCATTAGTAGTACACGTGATGTTAATAAAATCGCTCATCGCTTTTCAAATCAAATAAAGAATACAAATCAAATATAAATAAAAGGGTCGCGTTCGTAAGAATATGATTAAAAAATATGTAACAACATTGCACTTGTTTTGTCGGATACTGAATATAACCATCGCCTTCCCTGCTCATTCCATCTTGCGATAACACGGCCTACCTACGGCCAAAACGATCCGTTTTACGAGTGAAACTATAATTTAACAGCTATGCTCTCTTTGTTCTTTTCATAACGATAGTTGCCCACCGGACCCGAATAATCAACTTCCCTTTTTTAGTTTTTCATATTGGACTATAAGATTATAATTGCTAAGCCTAATGGGTGGACATATATTTCTTGAATAAAGGAGTAAACGAACGATTAAACTTGTTTAAAATAATGAATGTTGTGGACTGCATCTGCATTTCATGCAAGTTTTGGGTTACTGTACAAGGAGGAGTTCAAATGCTTTGATTAGACAAATTACAAAATGAATTGTGACCAGCTGAGACATCAGTCCTAACTATCAATTTAAATTGAAAGCTTTTCTCTATCTACCGCAATAAGGCATGTCGATTACTTTCGGCATTAGATCGCAGTAACATTTTCGATGATCATCAAAGCTGGCAAGTTGTAGCTTGTAGACTTGTGGTTGGAAGTTTTGAAACTCGCATTGCTGTTGGGTATATCTATAGCAGATTTGCCATGGAGCACTTGCGCAATTCATCGTCTGCTAGCGTAAGTTTACGGGGCGCATAGGCATAGTGAAGGGCAGCCTGTGACGCTTACGTCGCTGTGTTGCTGCGTTTTATTGTAGCTGTAAAAGATAATAAAATGTCTTATTCATGTGTTTAGCACTTGCGTTATAGGATTTGTTTATTGAACTCACATCACCTTGACACATTTGAATAATCGAGCTCATGGACGGATATCAGACACAAAGGTTAATACGGTAACCCCTCACGTTGATTGAATCCTGGGTCGCTTCGTAGGTTTATATAATAGGATATTTCCAGCTGCAAACAGATTCATTCATTGTAGGTTGTTTGTCGACAAATTGTTAAGTACACTACAATAACAATTTAATGGTCTAATGAGAACACTCACCAAACTCCACTAAATACACACAGCTATGTTCATTATCACACTTTTCCGTCCAAAACCTACCAAAATAACTGTTTTTATCGAATTGTTTTAAGATTTTTTTGTTTTAAGGACTCCGTGTCACGAATTGTTTCAGTTTTCAAATCTTCCATCTCCATTCTGTTCCTAACGCTTGCGATTTAATTATCCCCTTATCACGTCGAAGTTCTGCGTATACTTTCCTCAGTTGCACAATATAGTATTATGTGGGCACAATTTAGCAACCTTCGGAAATCAATTGTCCGATTTGCTTCATGATTGGCTCTACGAATCAAATCACTTGCATTGTAAATAAAAAAATCTTTTCTTTCTGAAGGTAATTCAGATTCGTTCACAATTATCCAAATCATCACTACCACCAAATGGATAGCTTTTTTCAATGTATGGTTCAGATCTGCATTCAGGTTAGCGTTGTTCGATGGCCTTCTCCTTCTGTTATTCGCGTTCATTGTTCAGGACTTCAAACTCTTTCACTTCAAAAAGGGTTAACTTTTACTTGCACTCAGCAGATATTGCCTGCTGTTCTATGTAACTGATCGTTGTGGTGGTGCGTTCGCCAACTCGATTCACGCTTAGTAAATAATCACGGCTGTTAGCTTTGCCGATGAAAGAGGAACTAAACAAAGCTTCATACCGCTCGATGCGGTCTACGCTGCCAATGCACAGTGTCGAGATATAATTTTATTTTTGGTAAATAATATAACAAAATATGAAAATTCCATGATACATCATACACGATGATTTCTTCTGAATAAAAAACATTACCAGTTGACAATGGTAAAATAGTAATTCTAATTATTTTACCGAAAGATACAGATTCAAAAACAAATAATTTGTATCTAATAAACGATGTCGAAAAACGGTAACTTTTGCTATCTTTTAAAAAATAAATTAACTTATATGTTGTATATATACTTTGACCATTTAACAGCATACCTATTACAAACTTTTTTCGGAACGTCCTCGAAAAGCCAATTAAGCGTAAAGCAGATTAAGTATTCACTTGAGTAAAAAATCGTCCTATTACAGGAAAATATGTTCGAAGAAGATGTTAAAACATCGAGCTATGGTCAATATTGAGCAACTGTCGAATTTTGCGTTTGAATTTAATGACAATAAATTATCTGCTTATATGTTTGAAAATATAACTATATTTATATGACACAAACAAAAACAATGAATCTTTCGAATTTATTTTGGTTTAAATGGATTTTAACACAATATCAAAGTTTAGATTTTTGCCACGACATACGCCCATCGTGCGAACAAAGTCGAGTGCAAAGCACGTAGTGTTGGAAACGTTGCGATTGCTGATTCATTTGTTGAAATTCGCTGAAAAATAACGCAAGTGTTCGAAGGACGGATACCTCAGTTGACGGGAAACTCAGAGATGGAGGTTTTGTACATGTGTCGCGTAACTGCATGCGTAGGTCAGCATCCCTCAATGATGACAGTCGTTTGTGATTGACTCTCCCAGATGCAACTCGCTGTCTCTCTCGCTCTCTTCTGTTTATTCTCCCAGATGATCGATGATCGACGACATCAAGCGAGCATTGAAAAGTTACAAACATTCAACTAATGTTCTAAAATCCGGACCTAAAATTTTGTACTCTAGGTTTGATTTACTTCAAACAATGCATCATTATAAACATGGTCACAATGGGAGCGCTGACGAAATAATTTTTAAAAGAAGATCTGGATTTTCTTAAACTCCATTCGCGTTAGTAAACTTCCATGCTCAACATAACCTTTTGACTACACATAGTCTACTATCATGTGACAAAACTGAGACGACGTCATCTAACACTCTTTTCAATATTTGCATCAAATCAATGTCCTATTCCTTGTTGCTTTCCGCTGTCTGATAAGAGAAATGGCAGACATGACCAAGTAGATCTTCACGCCTATAAGAAGAAGGCAAGAAAAAGAAAGAAGAAGAGAGATCGTTGCCTCGTGGCACAGTCTACAGTCAAATGCCCATCGTGCGAGTTGAGGATCGCAAAAGCGCCGCAACTGTTGTCTGAAGCTTCGTAAATGCTGTAAATGCTAGAACAATGACAAGCTCTGCTGAAAACAACGCAAGTGGTCGAATGAGGGACCACGTGTCACCGGGATGCATGCAAAACGATCAACGGTATTGGCATGAGGAGAGGAACGCAATAAGAATATGGTACGTCTTCTCCACAATTGTTCGATTGTCTTCTCCACTGATCGCTCAAATAGATGACTCTCTTTCGGCTGGATTCTCTGGTTAGCTGTTATTCATTCCGTTTCGTTTCCGAATCCCGCTATGAAGTCTGATGGACAATTAAATGCAGTTTATTTTTATATTAGCTTTATATCATCATGTGGTATAATAAATGAGAAGCTGCCCTACAGCGTTACTGCTGGTATAACCTGTCAAGATCAGGAGCGTTGTTGACGACAGCACCGCATGATTGGGTCAACACGGCCTGGTAACTGATCGACGGAAACAAAATGCAAGCAAGTCAATTTTAACAAATAAATGATAGCATGCAGGATAAAAATGCTGACTGCGATTGATCAGCATTAAGCTATAAGAAATATTGAAATAGTAGGAAAATGCTGACCGGGATTCAATCATCTTTAAGTTGTAAGCAATATTGAAATGCTGACCGCGATCGATCAGTATAAAACTAGTATATAAGCTGGAATAAATCTTAAATAAAGCGACTTTCAAACCAGAACTCACCAAAGAACTAGCGTTTGATTATTCTCGCCAAGTCGCACGGTAAATCCTACTGTCTTGGCTCTTTCCCAACGAGTTTAGATTCGTTGCGGAAACTTTAAGCGTTATAGTGGCAGCTAAAGCTAACAACGGAAGCGGCAGTTGACACGTACTCTCTTCTAGATTCATACGCCGGCTAGGCAGGACGTTTCATGGGGTAATTATTAAAGTTAGATTAGTTAGGTAAGTTAGGTTAGTATAGCTTAAAATTCTTACAAATGTTATAATAATTAATAAATTTTAATACAAAAATATATATACATCAGATATCCCTGCAATGCTTAACTGCGATTAATATTTATATGCAGACGATTTTGCTATCTAATCATCATCCAAATTTCCCAAAACCTTAAACAGATCACTAAATAACGCCTTGAAATCATATAGCAGAGATTGTACGAAGTGGAAGTTGAAAATAAATGGTGTCAAATCAAAGGCTATATTTTTCACGAGGTACACATCAACACGCAGATTACCACAACAAAATTTGAATATAGAGTTATGGGTATGGAATCACAGCTGTTCATTAAAAACCGAAATACGTGTTTGTCGTTTGGGCGCTGATGCCGATCTGACATCTGACTGATCTGTTGATTGGATGCAGATGTAAAGCTGTCGGTGATAGTGGTGATAGTATCGGTATCTAATAACCATCTATGAAGTTCACGTCTTTATCTTCTATTACACGAATTTCTTTGTAGCGCTCTTGGTGTTTTAATTTGCTTCTTTTTCACAAAAACATGGTTTCTTCTTCTGAAAGGCTAGGTTCTTCTCTTGTTTCATTCAACTTGATAATGCTTTATTCTTTTTTTCTTGCATTTTGTGATGGACGTCTGAATACATTTTCTCCTTCAGTTGTATGCGCTCGTCGAGATATGATGGTATCGGTTGATCACTTCTAAGACCGCGAAACAATTCATTTGGCGAGAGTTTTGTTTCAGAATGGATGGAATCGTTATACGTAGCGATCGCCAAATTCATTTTCGTTAATTCTGTTAGGTCTTTTGTGCTTTCCTTCTAAAACAAAATGTTGTGTATTTCTCGAATTGTTCGATGAACGATTTCAACCGTGCCGTTAGACGATGATTGGGCTACACTGGTGTAATGGAATTTGATCATATTGTCGTTCAAAAACGATTGAACAACGATTGATTTGAAGCTACACTCCTGGTCCTTTACTAACAGTAAAGGTTTTCCTATCTTAGCGATAAATGTGGATATTCCTTTCAGGATATGCACAGTATTCCGTGTTCTTATAGGGACCGCCAGAGCTAATCTTGAGAATCTGTCACAAAATGTGAGATAATATTTATCCTTCATGATAAACATGTCTGTATGAACAGTTTCGAATGGCCTTTTGGGTGTCTTTCGTATTTGGATATTTTACACAACACACACAGATCAATGTTTTTGACTATTTTGGATTTAATTTTCGGAAAGAAATACTTTTTCTTAAGATGTTTTGTACTTTCCGTTACTCCTCTATGGCAGGTACCGTGATACGTTTGAATAATTTGGTCTTGCTCTAGTTTCAAAATGTTCGTGTCACAATATACTTCATTTACATAAGCAGGGTCGGCAAATTTTTGAATAATCTCAGCTAAGCTATCTTTAGTGAAGACGGGTCTTTTAATTATTATTCTACAATATTTGGGAAAGTTTCTAAATGTTTCTTGGCTATTTTCATTATGTTCTAGAAATATTTGATTTCTGAATTCTTTAATCGGTCTTTCAGTACATGGAATGTACTCATTATCAACTGTATTTGAAGAATTTTGGGCCATTAAGCTTTCAGATAAATTTACGTTTATGGCTGGTTCTATTCGCGAAAGTGAGTCAGCATTGCTATTTGTAGTTCCTTTTTTGTACTTTATATCGAATTCAAATTCTACTTGCTCTAATTTCCATCGTAGTAATTTTCTATTCAAATCGTTTTTTTGTCTTAGCCATAATAAAGGTTTATGGTCTGTACGAGTTTCGAACTTATTACCGTAAATGTATGTTCTGAAATGTTTTATAGCATAGATAATAGCGAGAAGTTCTTTTTCTGTAGCAGAATATCTACACTCGGTATTAATGAGAGTTCTGGAAGCATACGCTATGGGATGTTCCTATGAATCCTCGAATCTTTGCGAGAGAACGGCTCCCAATGCAAAATCACTTGCATCTGTTTCAAGGATGATTTTTTTTTAGAAAAATCAGGATATTTGAGGATAGGGTCTAAAACTAGCAATTGTTTACAATCCCTGAAGTCGTTTAAGAAAGTTTCATCGTGCACGATCTTCGAATCTGTTTTAGACAATTTGTTAATGGCTTGGTTAGTTTAGCAAAATCCTTAATAAATTGACGGTAATACTCTAAAATTCCAAGGAATGCTTTAATTTTTTGTAACTGTTTTAGGTAGAGGCCATGAGACAATTTTTTTCGATTTTATTCGGATTAGGCTTGATACCCTCTTGTGCCACAATGTATCCCAAAAATTCACATTCTTTTTGCAAAAATTGGCATTTATCAATTTTAATTTTTAAATTGGCCTATTTTAATCTGTGAAGAACTTTCTGTAGCTTTTCGATATGCTGTTGCAATGAGCTTCCGAAGACGATAATATCATCCAAGATAATACCCTATGCTACATGTACCGATTCGTTAAGTATGTTATTCATTGCTCGCTGAAACGTAGATGCAATGTGGTGAAGTATATACTACGTCCTAACTTGTCTAATATTTCTTCTATATTGGGTATCGGATACTTGTCATCAATCGTCTTTTCGTTAAGTTTTCGATAATCAACGACGATTCGCCATTGTTGTTCGCCTTTTGAATTGGGCTTTTTCGGCACGATCCAGTTTGGTGAAGTCCAGGGAGATATCGAATGCTGGATATAGGAATGCCATCAGCAAGCATTTCGTTAATCTGCTTTTGTATTTCAGCTTTGTGAATGTATGGGTATCTATAGGATTTGCAGTGCATAGGTATTTCATCTACCGTGTTAATATTGCATTTCACAGATGTAACGCAAGATAGTTTTTCGTAGTCCCTGGGAATGATGGAAATATTTTCATACAGCACTTTTATCAAATATTCCTTTTTTTCTTCTTGATTTAAATTAAATTTTCAATTTCAATTTTCGAAGCAATATCAGGCTCTTGTATTGTATTGTTAACTTCGACTTTGAAAGTTATTGCTGGAGTTATTGCTATTGGAATCCCTTTTTTCTTCCAAAATTACTTGCAAGTGCAGTAATATAGCCATTTTTTGCAACATAAAACCCTGATGGAATAACGATATCGGTAACGCGTATATCTTTGGCCAAAAACACATTGCCAGTTTGTTGTGATACGGGTACCTGAATTTGTGTTACAGAATTGGCCTCCACTGTATGTGTTTCTGGGTTAAGAGTTCGTATGCTCAGGTCTATGCTTGTATTCGGAAAAATAAGTTTATTTTAACCCGTATCTAAAACAGCTTGGACTTCAGAGAGGCTTTCATACCCTAGAATGCCGTCGAAATAATTATTTGAAATAATTACACACTATCGATATTGGTCTACAATTTATTTCCTTCGATTTTCGAAACATGTTAGACGCAATAAAATTTGTATCGATCCACTATCGATTAAAATGTTTACGCTTCTATTATCGAAGTGTATCAATATGTAAGGCATGCCAATTACTGCGTTTACCTATGAGGCAGGGGTGTAACGACCTCTTGAAAATTTACTTTGTTATCATAGTGCTGTTCTGCATCCTCGCTAGTATGCGTGAATACCTTCAAACCTGTTCTTGTCGTATCGTCAACTTCCATTAGTGCGTGCTTTTGTTTATAGATGTTTAGTTTCTCGGAACTATTCGGCTTTTTAATAGTGTTGTGTTGTGCACACCTGAAGCCGAGTGTGAGGCACTCACCGATAACCCGCCGTTATCGGTAAATGAGTGGTCCCGGGTTGGCGATCATTCGGATGGCCATAAGGGGGCACTCGATCGTACCGCTCGCACACGACGCACGCATTTTTGTTCTGTGTTGTATTATCTTCGTACTAGTGTATCTTTTAAGTGAATAAACGGCAACGGCCTTTTAAAACGTTAACCTTTGTGAACCATAACAAATAGTGTTGGTAAATGTATTTTGTTTATGTGTTCCAGATTTTGAAATTTGCAAAGGAACGAATATGTAGTTTCCAAATCTTCGGGTTTAGCAGCATGTACGTAGCCAAAATATTCTTTATTTAACCCTTTTACAAAAGCAGCTAAACATTATTGGTCTATAAAATCATTTATAGCCTGCCAGTGATTACTATACAAATCCTTTTTTTTTGCCAAACACTTCATACTATGGGCAATCTCTTTTGTACGCTTGTAGTACAGATGGATCGAACAATCCATTTTCATAGACCACAACATCGTTTGATACGTAGCCATGTCTTTTTTGTCGCCAAATGAAGCATCTAATACTTCGATGACCTCATCCAACGATGTAGGATTACCGTATCTCTAGCTTTACCTTCCACTTTATTATCACTACCTGTTCATACATAGCGTAAACTGCGGCAGAGACAATAGGCTGGTACATGCTTAGTGTTTTTTTAACAGTGGCAATCCATGATGCCAAATGAGTTTTATTTCCATCGAACGATGGTATACTTTTCAAAGGGTCAGGAGCTTTGAAAAGATCGTTTTGATTAACACCCGAAGGTCCGGGGGAAGAGAACACGTTTGGTTAATCTAAAATAAAATAACTGTCTAAATAATTCGCCATTTTGCAACTGGAGAGCGATCATGCGCTGCTCCAAGGTGGATCATTTTTGGAGGGTGGACATCTAGGCATAAGCTTTTTACAACAATGTTTACCTCAGTGGGAGTAGGTACGGTGCCTATTCTCCTGATTGTAATCCTCTAAGGTGTTTTAGTTTACCTGAATGTCACCGCAAATCGTCCACGGGTCGGAAGATGGTTAACACCGAATGATACCACAAAATAAATCACAGGTCACTGCACTTATCACATGGAATACTAAAATACATTTAGGAAAGGCCCGAACGGCTACGCCAGTTATGAGTATGGAACCACAGCTGGAACCACTGAAAACCGAAATACGTGTTAGTCGTTTGAAGGCTGATGCCGATCTGACATCTGACTGATCGATTGGGTGCAGATGCAAAGCTGTCAGTGAGAGTGGTGATAGTATCGGTATCTAATACAAGTGTAACGCAGGATCGCACTGCGTTATCCCGTCTGGTCATAACTATAAATTCTTCAGAATTCCCTGGAAAGACTCAGTGAAACACCTTGGTCTAACACTAGATAAATGACTGACGTATAAATACCACATAGAAAAATCGTGCATTAAATCTGGCAAATTACTAAAATCTCTGTACCCTTTTCTGAACCGGAAATTCAAACTAAATTTAAAACATATTTTGCAATAAGCATTTGCAAATGTTTTGGGAATGAATTTATGATAGATAAGAAACTGCACTTATTTATAATGTAAAAATCCATATGGATGGGAACTACTGGAACTAATGTTACTAATGTTAGAACTAATGTTATAAGGCTTCCTATCGTACTTGTTTTAGTTACAAATCGCGCAGCTAAAAATATAATCACGAATCCATTTTAGCATACATGAAAAAAAATATGATCGTCGCAGTTGATTTTCTACTTCACATATTCCGCTATGTGCCCCATCGTGCTCTGATGTTACAAGAAAGTTCTGTTATTCGGGGATTGTAACATCTTCCAAGAAATTTGTAGTAATAACAAAATGAACTTTTGTGAATTGGTGGTTACATAGGGTTTCTTGTAATATTTGCATTATGTTTTCTGGGGCGAGAATCGCTGTTTGTCTACCATTATGATACGTGGTTATGTGTTGCCTAATATTATTCGAATCCAATTTATCTTCCGTGATTATTGTTCTAACAATATTTGGAAAACGGGTTTCTTGTGTAATTGAGTTCGCATCCCCGAATTTAAATACTAACTGAATAGTGTAATAATTTATAGGTCAAGCCGTGTAGTGAATATAACAGTCGTTTGATTTTACAGCTGAATGAATGGTTGAGTCAGCTGATGAATGGTTTGCTTGCATTATCGCTATTTCCAGATTCTATGCTGTGTTGTGAATCTGTAATAGAGGAAGTATTAATTTCTTGCAAACAGCTTGTATCATTGGGTCTCCTACTCAATGCGTCGGCAACAACGTTAGTTTTTCCCTCTTTGTATTTGACTTCATAATCAAAGCTTTCTAATTCTAAACGCCAATTTAATATTTTGAGTTCTTGAAAGAGGTTTTCATAAAAGTAAGTGGTTAGTGATCCGTTATCAAAGTGAATTTTTGTCCGTAGAGATAAGGCTTACACTTTTTAACTGCCCAAATTATTGCGAGGGCCTCTTTCTCAGTTGCAGGATAATTTGACTCAGTGCTATTGAAGGTTCTACTAGCAAATGCTATAGGTCTTTCTCAATTGTCTTGAATTTGTGACAAAACTGCTCCCAATGCAAAATTGCTTGCATCGGTAGTCAATATGAATGGTAGTTCAAAGTTTGGATAAACAAGAATTTGATCAGAACCAATTATTTGTTTAAGTTGTGTGAAAGCCTTTTCATAATCATTATCTACGTGCAATATTGTTGCTCCTTGTTTGAAGTATTTTGAAAAGGCCTTGTTATTTTCGCATAATCTCTAACAAATCTATGATAGTAGCCAGTTAGCTTGAGAAACTGTTTAATTTCTTTTTGATTTGAAGGCAATTTCCACTCAATGATTTTTTCTTATTTGATCGGGATTAGGCTTAATACCATGCTGAGTTCTTATGTGCCCTAAGAATTCAGTTTCTCGTTTGTGGAATTTACACTTGTCTACTTGGATTTTTAGATTGAATGACGCTAATCTTTTTAAAACTTTATCTAAATTATCTAAATGCGAAGTTCAATTAGAACCAATTACAATAATATCTTCCAAGTAGACAAAACAAAATGAACCAATGTATTCTGCTAATACGTGATTCATAGCACGTTGAAACGTTGCAGGCGCGTTTTTCAACCCAAACGGCCGTTTTTTGGCGATGTATGGGATCCATTTCTGTCTGGTGGAATCCAGATTTTAGATCAAGCGTCGTAAAATTTTCAGATTTTCCCAAACAATCTAAGATTTCCTCTATTTGAGGAATAGGATACTTATCATTGATAGTTTTCTCGTTTCGTTTGGGGTAATCTATCACAACTCGAACTTTTCGCACTTATGATATGTCGGTTATTTTGGTACAACCCAAAAGGGTGACGAGTATGGACTGTTAGAAGGTACAATTATACCATTATCGAGTAACTTATTAATCTGTTCTTCAACGTCTTTTTTTAAATGGTTGGGAAATCGGTAGGTTTTTGTGTACGTTTTAGTTAATATTCTGTGCTTTATTACGGTAGTTGAAGAAAGTTTTTCATTGTGCTTGAGAAGTACTTGCTGATTTTCCAAAATGACATTTAAAAGATTATCTTTCTCAAAAGGTGTTAAATGTTGCGAACGTATAAGCATGTTTATGGATTGTTTATCAAGTTGATCAGTATTTCTCAGCGCAATTCGAAATTATGAACTTTCAGATGAAATGTCTGTAATAATTTTGGACGTATTCGGGATTGGCTCAAAATATTGACCGCAGACTTATTTCCATTTGAATTATAAAGCCCTGGCTCAATTATGATATTATCACATAGTTTTGAATAAAAAAGAACAAACCAATCACCATTTTCTAACGAGTTAACAAAAACAAAATGATGAAAATATTTTGGAGCAGGACAATATTTTACGAATGGAACAGTTCTATCTCCAAAGTAAATTATTTCTTTGTCATAATCAACCAATGCTCTACATTTAGCTAAATATTCTGTTCCGATAATTCTATAAAAAAAACATGGAAAATCATTTCCTAATAGAGTTAGTCAGGATGATTTTTTCCAATTAATTTGATAATTCCTTTTCGAGTTGCGTTATGGTTTCCAACTATATTTTTGATAAAAGTATTATTTGCTTGCATTGAAGAAACAATACCGCTTCTTAGAATGTTTTTGTTGGCACCAGTGTCTATAAGCAATTTAAATTGATTTGCGGTATCAGGATGTGTCCCTATTATGTATGGTAGAAAGTTTAATTCGGTGCTTTTGTTTTTACAGCCTCCCAAAAATTTACCAAAATATCATAGTCGTCGATTTTTGACGCTCGAGGTTCATTTGAAGCGAACGTTTCATTCGAATTGAACCCTTTTCTGTTCAATGTTAGTTTAGCTCTGCTAGTCTCCGTTTCCATAGGAACAGGATAGTTAGAGGATAAAGGTGGCGTGCTACTAGTGTTTTGCTTGTTATAACTTGATCTCGGAGACTGATTCATCTCTTTGCGGAATATATTTGAATAAGTTGGCAAACGCTCTTGAGGTGATTTCGAAAACTTTGGGTTTGTTTCCACCGTTTTTTTTTATTGCACATTTAGTGCTGTAGATTCGTAGGATTTAAATTTGCAAAAAACGAACATGCTTCTTCTAAATCTTCAACACGTGCAGCTTGAACATATCTAAATTATGGATGAGAAAGTCCAGCAATGAATGCAGCTAAGCTTGTTCATCGATAAAACTGTTAATTGCAGACCAACTGCCTTTATATTTTTCATTCCGTTTGGCCAACATTTCAATTTTTTTAATAAACTCCTTTGTTTGGAGATAATAATTTCTCCATATATTAGAATTGCTTTTCATTTTATTTTGCCATAGCTGGCTCATATGAGTTGACAAATCAAATTTATCACTTAATCCTTTTAATAGAATTTCTTTCACCTCAATCAATTCATGTGGGGTGCCCTCGAGACAAATTATGTCTCTTGCACGCCACTGCACAATATTTATAACAGCATCCTCATACATTCGGAAGATACCTGGATGAATGTTATTTTGAAAAATATTCAGAGCATTTTCAGCGGTTTTAATCCACAAAAATAATGTTTTTTGTTCCCGGTATCGCTTTTATTGTATCCGATATTTTGTAAAATGCGTTTATCGACAAGGTAGGGTCAACGTCCAAAGCAGTACCGTTGCTTGAACCATCCTTGTTCGTAGATGACAACGATAGGATTTGTTGCGTTTGACGCTCCTGCGTTAGGGCAAGTGTCTGAACAAGGTGCGTAAGCTGTTCGATTTATGATTGTATTTGTTCCATGGCACGATTATTTTCGATGTGTAAATTACCAATTGGAAGATCTGCTTTTATTGGTATGTGAGAGAGATTATCCGAATCGTGAGATAACGGAACTGAATCTGATGCACTTTCTGTAACAGAATTTCTCCAATCCATGTACAGGGATAACCACGTTAGTTACATAATAATGAGGAGAGTATAAATATCGAACCTGTTATGCCAAGGCAAAAACAAAAACCGTGTACCAATAACACAGTATATTTATGTAACCAATAAATACACACTACTACTATTTCTCTACGGACGGCCCGGTGGCATTATGCAAGCGGCGCCGGTCTTCACATGAACAGACCGGACCAAAATTCCATCCGGACCAATCCCCCGTAGCAAGAAATTACTATCCGGCTACGTGCTAAAATGAGTCATTCGTTTACCATTAAAAAAACAATTTTTTACCATATTACCACTGTCAAATAACTATCAAATGAAAACATCTGTTATGAAAGCTCGGTATAAGGCTCATAACTGGGAGGAAATATCAAAAAAACATTTAATTTCGGCAAACTTTGTCTTGGCCCCTTGACCGCTGTTGCGTTACCGCAACAGACTTTTCGAATCTTCGATTTAAATATGCTCCTTCGACACCACAAGTTCTTTCAACACGTTTATTAGTCTTTCACGAGTGTACATGAGGATTAAAAAATTTACTTGTGTTCAGCTAGTCAAAAAAGAGGCTCGAATGAGCGCCGGCACGTGCTTATTTCTAGTCGATCCTTGGACGTCCACCCAGCCTCTTCGGTCATCGCTCCAACGCTGTTTCGGGCTCCTTCGGGTTCTGCGAGTCGACCTCGAACGGCTGGGTATAACAATTTCGGTCAGACTGTTTACATTTGTTAACAGCCGTTGTAATGGAAAATAAAAAAAGCAAGTAAAAACATCTTTCCTCATCTTTCCCCCAATATTTTTCATTGAGGTTTTCTTTTACAAACTATATTTTATTGAATTCGTTTTATTCATTTTCAATCACATCTGTAAAAGCACACTGTCAAAGGTACTTTAATGTCTAAACTGATTTAACTTATTTTGTTGGCCATTGATATTTCCCAGGGTGCCATCATTTTCCATAATCTCCAGGCGTGTCTATTTTTTGTTTTGTTTAGGGATAACGTTATCCGAAGATTCGTGTTCTGTAGTTTTTGCTCAAGCAATCGTAAAACACATTTTAAACATAAGTTACTGTACCTCAAGTTACATACATTTACATACTCATACATTTACGTTCGAAGACCAGAAATGTTTGTTGCACGGTATTAACAAAAAGATTCTGTATAGTCCTTTGAAACTGATACGTATAATTTGTAACACTACAGCTGCACAGTTAGCTAAGTTGATTAACTGGTGGAGACGTAGGCAAAAACATCTTTCCTCATCTTTCCCCCAATATTTTTCATTGAGGTTTTCTTTTACAAACTATATTTTATTGAATTCGTTTTAGTCATTTTCAATCACATCTGTAAAAGCACACTGTCAAAGGTACTTTAATGTCTAAACTGATTTAACTTATTTTGTTGGCCATTGATATTTCCCAGGGTGCCATCATTTTCCATAATCTCCAGGCGTGTCTATTTTTTGTTTTGTTCAGGGATAACGTTATCCGAAGATTCGTGTTCTGTAGTTTTTGCTCAAGCAATCGTAAAACACATTTTAAACATAAGTTACTGTACCTCAAGTTACATACATTTACATACTCATACATTTACGTTCGAAGACCAGAAATGTTTGTTGCACGGTATTAATGAAAAGATTCTTTATAGTCCTTTGAAACTGATACGTATAATTTGTAACACTACAGCTGCACAGTTAGCTAAGTTGATTAACTGGTGGAGACTACTTTGTTTGAAATAACTAACATTGTGGACCGCGCCTTGGAGATGTTCGCATCTATAGCTGTGAATCGAAACGTTTCAATTAAAGGTTATTTGTTATCTATTTATGCCAAAAGGATTTGGTGGATATTTTGAGATTTCATATAAGAAAACGTAAAAATGATTTGATTTGAAAATTTTCAAATTGAAATGTAGCTAGCAGATACATCAATACTAATAGACAATTTTCATGGTCATCGAATCCGCAAAATGAGTCACCGTTGGCCTTTTAAACGCGCATTGCTTAAGCTACACCTGTAGCAGGCTTGTCATGGAGCACTTGCGCGATTCATCATCTGCTAGCGCGATTTTACGGGACTCGCAATAGACATCGTGAAGGGTAGAAGGGTAGCGTGTTGCAATTACGTCACTGTATTGCTGCTTTTTATTGTAGCTGTAAAAGATAATTAGATTTCGTAGTCATATGTCTAGCGCTTGCGAAATATTTGTTTATTGATCTCACAGTACCTTGATAGATTTGCATAGTCGAGCTCATAGATGGATCTCAGAAACAAAGGTTGATGGTAGCACCACTCACTGAACGAATCCAAGGTCGTTTCGTTGGTTTGTGTATTAACATATGCGGCTGCAAATAGATTTATCCAACGTAGGTTGTAAATGGAATCATTGTGCATATGTGTGTTTAGAGTCTGAGTACTCCCAATATACAATTTAATGGTGTAATGAGAATACTTACCAAATTTCCCCAAATGTACTCCATTATCACTTCAAGCACCTCTCAAAAGCTCAGTTTTAACACCTTGCTTCAAGTATTTTATTTTCGTGGCTCCATGTGTTTTCTCGATTATTGTCCAACTGTGTGTTCCACCTATCCTGTTCTGCGGCGTTGTCCACTTGTTAGAAACTCTTGCTGTGCGTTATGCACTATTATATGACTATACGACAGCAGAACTTCGTAATCTTCTGCTACATTTGTTTCGTTTAATGCTTCTCTGTATATTTGGTTTGTAATGGAAAAATAAAATCGTTTTCTTGCGGAGGGTGCGTCTGACTCGATCACAATTTTCCAAACTAGTTTTTGCAACCAACAGACAGCGTCTCTCAAAACACTGTGGAGATCGTCAATCGTGGGTACAGAGCGATGTGCCCTTCTTCTTTTATCCGCGTTCATTGTAAATTTCTGATTTGTTGCAACCTTTTGTGCTCTGAGTGTCTCACACGCGTATTCGTATCAATTAGCGAAAGATTTCTTTTCAAGGGTTCACTTCTTGCACTTAGAAGGTCATGTAATAACCACAAACTGTTCGCTTTGCCGGTGAGAGCGAAACTAAATGAAGCTCCATGTTGCCCGTTGCGGAATATTCAGCCAATGCACAATGGGCAGTTGTGAACAAATGTTGGTATAATACATTCTTTTGGTAAATAACCTTATGGAACATGTAATTGTAAATGCTTCACTTTTTCAAATAGAGCTTTGACAACTCATGTTTCTATGATGGAAATATAATAAATCCGTCTGTAAAGATTACAATTTTGTCGCAATTAATTAGAAGATTTTTGGCCCGCCAAAGGTCCATCGTGCGAGTTGAGTATCGCGACAGCGTCGCAAGTGTTGTCTGGAGCATTCGTAAATGCTGCTTCATAAATTCTGCTGTAGAAACGCAAGTGTTCGAATGAATCATTCCACGTGTCATTCACAGTAGCCAGGGGGCGCAATCATCCATGCAAGCAAAACGATCATCGACAGTGGTACGACGAGAGAATTGTGTTGTCTCGTTTTTACATTCTTTTCACATGCTGTAACGAGCGTCAACTCTACGAAACTCTACAATTTGTGCTTTCTCTATCCTTCTTTTCTGTGTTCTGTTATTTCGATTTTTGGTCTCCGCTGAGAATAGTTGCGTATCATGCATTTTTGTACTCTGGTGTTTGAGAGCGTAAGGGAGGAGAGTTTGTTTTATAAATCACGATGTCTCTTTCCCCTTCCCTTTTATGTGTAAAGCGATTGTGCGTTCGTTAATTTGGGTAAAAGTTCTGTTTCTGTTTTCAGTTTGTATAGAAACCAATAGCCCTTATTAGACCTTAGACCTTCACTTGTTTTCTTTGTCGCGCAAAGGCGAGGTAACGTGCGCGCATTCCTCAATAAAAACGCGCACGAGTGATGTGACTGTTTGCATTGCATGCAAATTGTAAACCGGTTTTGGATTATTATTACTCTATCTTGCTCGGGCACATGGAATAGTGCTTGTAATGCGTGAGTAGAAGCAGCAGAACACTCTTTTATTGTCAGATTTTACGAGCGTTTCAAGTCCGACCATCCAGTTCCATCGGAACAGGGAAGACAACAGTGCAGGATCGACGAGGAGGGTGCACAACACACACTCCTCTGCAAAGAGTACAACGCATTTCGGCGCATCGACAGTGTTCGAGGTCGAGGAGTTTTTTTGTTTTTTTTTTTTATTAATTTTATAGAGGCTTTGGACCTTCTGGCTGACATTCGCCTCCTGAGGTCGAGCAGTGGTTTAGCGTGACTGCGCCAAAACGCTAATTCCTTTCCCTCCGGATCTAGATGACCCCGGACGGTGGTTTACAAATGCCCGTGGCAACCGTATCCACCCTCCACTCACGTGTTCGTCTGTTGAAAATTCCGACTCCGTTAGTAAGCAAAGAAAAAAACGCAACACAAGTGATGTTTGGAGCGTTGTAAGCGAGCAATTTCGCGATGGACAGGAGACTTCAGACGAAAGTTTCATTCATGTGTCGCGGTGCTGCATAGGTCAGCATCCCTCAATGATGACAGTCGTTTGTGATTGTGACTCTCCCTGATGCGACTCGCTATCTAACTCGCTCTCTTTTGTTTATCCTCCCAGATGATCGATGATCGGCGACATCAAGCGAGCATTGAAAAACTGCAAACGCTCAACCAATACGGACTAAAAATTTTGTAATCTAGGTTTGATTTTGGAGTAAATCAACGCATCATTATAATAATATTAAATGAATATTCGGATTTTCTTAAACTCCATTCGCGTTAGTAAACTTTCCATGCTCAACATAACTTTAAGTTTAACATACTGTTCCGTCTCCTACAGAACGGATTACATCCATACCGCATACTTATCCCTAGCGCATTCCCATCCCTAGCGCATTCCCATCACTAGCGTGTACCCATCCCTATCGCGTTCCCATCTTGAAGTGTCAGAATTTTACCGCCAAGCGTGGAGGGAGTAGTTATATTCCTGAACCATTAAAGAAGTGAAATATTCCAAACCATATCAAAAGTGTTACAGTCCACTTATACCAGATTATGTTAAGCTCACCCTGACGGAGTTTGTACGAACACATACTTTACTGTATGGTCCCGACTTTACTTTACATACAAAACTGAGACGACGTCATCTTACACCCTTTTCAATATTTGTATCAAATCAATGTCCAAATACTAACATTTCTTCCTGTTGCATTCCGCTAGATTGATCGATAACATAAAGTGAACTCACTAATTTATTTATGTAAAACACAATTACAATACAACAGATTAAAACACTTTTATCCGTCCGGTCAGTCAACGCTCTCTGTTCTCCGTCCTGAGTTGTACCACGCTCTTACTACTATGGTATACTTACTACTTACTAATGGTAGCGCGTTACTGTCAATGAGAGTAACAGCGTTACAACACAGAATGGTTTCTTTATCTTTATACTTTATACTTTATACTATCTTAAGCGGTGTGTACGAGCAGGGTGTGTGGAAAAGAAGAATGACCCCGAGCTCGCTGAGCTATTTAATAGAATTGATATCCTGACGGGAGTCAAAACCAGAAGGATACGATGGTTGGGACACATGATGAAATTGCCGAGCTCATGTCCCACCAGGAAGGTGATCGTCAACGACCCGTTCGCCATGAGGCGCAGAGAAATGAGGCGCAACGAGTTCGATGGCCTGATCAAGTAGAGTAGAACCTGTCAAGGATGGGATGCAGCCAGGGGTGGAGGAGAGCAGCGTTGGATCGAGTTTCATGAAAACGGATTGGTGACCTGGCCATGTCAGCACGACGTGCTCAACTGTTGGCGGGTCAAAAAGAAGAAGAAGTCGAAGAACAACGTTCAACATGCCAAAGCAAGGATCCATCTAAAGACCTTCAAGAAGTAGATTGAAAAAATCGGAGTGACAAGCAGGCCACGTCCGTTAAAGCGCAAGCTCGAAAGCTGTATCATAATCTACTGCGTAGCAAATCCGTATGTGTTTTCATGGACGATGAGTCGTTAAATTCGACTACAAGACGCTTCTGAGAAGTCAATATTGCACCATGCGCGAAGTCCAGGTAGTCGATGATGCCGATAAATCGATTATTACTAAAAAATTCGGTTAAATTAGTATGAGTAATGTGGTCAGAACCATTTGTGACATGAAGGAAACTGCGCCCAAAAGAAGGACCAATCGAAACCAAGGGATACCTCAGAAAACTAGTTAAAGTAGCGGAAACAATCGAAACATTTGCGGAAGATTGGCATAAGGTTTTCAATATAGTTGCGAAGAAGTCTGTGTTGAGCCTGAGGAGTAGCGTTAAGGCAAAAATGGGGTCGTTGGCATATGATTGACATAGTTGTTATTTCTTTCCATGCAATAAACTAAGAACACGATAGTGACATGATTATTAACTAAACAATACACATTTTGCCAAAAGTTGTATATTTTTCCGTATTTTTTATGGTGCTTCTACTTTCTGGAGCATCCTATAGCCAAAGAAGCGATCCGAAACTTCTCCATTGTTTGGTAATTTTGTGCAGAAACGTCGATTGGAGCGTTCTCTTGCAGTCTCTCACTCTTGCTTCCAAAGATGTAATACTTTGATTTGTCACTAAATAACCTTACTTTGCACTCCAAGAAGCGTGATATATCGAAAGATTTAATTTTTCATAACTAATATCTCTTTTTCTTTTTCGCCGGCCATCGATAGTTTATCCATTTTTATATAATCCGTTGTCTGACTATTTATAGGTCAATGTTCATGGACGTTTGGTTCTAGATTTGGTCATTAATCAAGTCAAGATATGAAAGGAGTTTTTTACGATGTTAACAAATAATGAAGTCTCTCAGATTGTTATGTAATGACTTATATCATGACGCAGACATATATTAGGTCAACAAACGAGATTGTATCATCCTCACGATAAGGGTTAGTTATACAGTTAGTTAGAGTACACATTTACACATGATCAAATGTTATTAGAAATAGCGATGTTAAGCCTTATTTACACGTTATCAAGGCATTAGTAGTACACGTGATGTTAATAAAATCGCTCATCGCTTTTCAAATCAAATAAAGAATACAAATAAAATATAAATAAAAGGGTCGCGTTCGTAAGAATATGATTAAAAAATATGTAACAACATTGCACTTGTTTTGTCGGATACTGAATATAACCATCGCCTTCCCTGCTCATTCCATCTTGCGATAACACGGCCTACCTACGGCCAAAACGATCCGTTTTACGAGTGAAACTATAATTTAACAGCTATGCTCTCTTTGTTCTTTTCATAACGATAGTTGCCCACCGGACCCGAATAATCAACTTCCCTTTTTTAGTTTTTTATATTGGACTATAAGATTATAATTGCTAAGCCTAATGGGTGTACATATATTTCTTGAATAAAGGAGTAAACGAACGATTAAACTTGTTTAAAATAATGAATGTTGTGGACTGCATCTGCATTTCATGCAAGTTTTGGGTTACTGTACAAGGAGGAGTTCAAATGCTTTGATTAGACAAATTACAAAATGAATTGTGACCAGCTGAGACATCAGTCCTAACTATCAATTTAAATTGAAAGCTTTTCTCTATCTACCGCAATAAGGCATGTCGATTACTTTCGGCATTAGATCGCAGTAACATTTTCGATGATCATCAAAGCTGGCAAGTTGTAGCTTGTAGACTTGTGGTTGGAAGTTTTGAAACTCGCATTGCTGTTGGCTATATCTATAGCAGATTTGCCATGGAGCACTTGCGCAATTCATCGTCTGCTAGCGTAAGTTTACGGGGCGCATAGGCATAGTGAAGGGCAGCCTGTGACGCTTACGTCGCTGTGTTGCTGCGTTTTATTGTAGCTGTAAAAGATAATAAAATGTCTTATTCATGTGTTTAGCACTTGCGTTATAGGATTTGTTTATTGAACTCACATCACCTTGACACATTTGAATAATCGAGCTCATGGACGGATATCAGACACAAAGGTTAATACGGTAACCCCTCACGTTGATTGAATCCTGGGTCGCTTCGTAGGTTTATATAATAGGATATTTCCAGCTGCAAACAGATTCATTCATTGTAGGTTGTTTGTCGACAAATTGTTAAGTACACTACAATAACAATTTAATGGTCTAATGAGAACACTCACCAAACTCCACTAAATACACACAGCTATGTTCATTATCACACTTTTCCGTCCAAAACCTACCAAAATAACTGTTTTTATCGAATTGTTTTAAGATTTTTTTGTTTTAAGGACTCCGTGTCACGAATTGTTTCAGTTTTCAAATCTTCCATCTCCATTCTGTTCCTAACGCTTGCGATTTAATTATCCCCTTATCACGTCGAAGTTCTGCGTATACTTTCCTCAGTTGCACAATATAGTATTATGTGGGCACAATTTAGCAACCTTCGGAAATCAATTGTCCGATTTGCTTCATGATTGGCTCTACGAATCAAATCACTTGCATTGTAAATAAAAAAATCTTTTCTTTCTGAAGGTAATTCAGATTCGTTCACAATTATCCAAATCATCACTACCACCAAATGGATAGCTTTTTTCAATGTATGGTTCAGATCTGCATTCAGGTTAGCGTTGTTCGATGGCCTTCTCCTTCTGTTATTCGCGTTCATTGTTCAGGACTTCAAACTCTTTCACTTCAAAAAGGGTTAACTTTTACTTGCACTCAGCAGATATTGCCTGCTGTTCTATGTAACTGACCGTTGTGGTGGTGCGTTCGCCAACTCGATTCACGCTTAGTAAATAATCACGGCTGTTCGCTTTGCCGATGAAAGAGGAACTAAACAAAGCTTCATACCGCTCGATGCGGTCTACGCTGCCAATGCACAGTGTCGAGATATAATTTTATTTTTGGTAAATAATATAACAAAATATGAAAATTCCATGATACATGAAACACGATGATTTCTTCTGAATAAAAAACATTACCAGTTGACAATGGTAAAATAGTAATTCTAATTATTTTACCGAAAGATACAGATTCAAAAACAAATAATTTGTATCTAATAAACGATGTCGAAAAACGGTAACTTTTGCTATCTTTTAAAAAATAAATTAACTTATATGTTGTATATATACTTTGACCATTTAACAGCATACCTATTACAAACTTTTTTCGGAACGTCCTCGAAAAGCCAATTAAGCGTAAAGCAGATTAAGTATTCACTTGAGTAAAAAATCGTCCTATTACAGGAAAATATGTTCGAAGAAGATGTTAAAACATCGAGCTATGGTCAATATTGAGCAACTGTCGAATTTTGCGTTTGAATTTAATGACAATAAATTATCTGCTTATATGTTTGAAAATATAACTATATTTATATGACACAAACAAAAACAATGAATCTTTCGAATTTATTTTGGTTTAAATGGATTTTAACACAATATCAAAGCTAAGGTTTTTGCCACGACATACGCCCATCGTGCGAACAAAGTCGACTGCAAAGCACGTAGTGTTGGAAACGTTGCAAATGCTGATTCATGTGTTGAAATTCGCTGAAAAATAACGCAAGTGTTCGAAGGACGGATTCCTCAGTTGACGGGAAACTCAGAGATGGAGGTTTTGTACATGTGTCGCGTAACTGCATGCGTAGGTCTTCTTCTTCTTCTTCTTTGGCTCGCTCTTATTGTTGAGCACGTCGTGCTGACATGGCCTGGTCACCAATACGTTTCCAGGAAACTCGATCCAGGGCTGCCGCTCTCCATCCTCTGCTGCACCCGATCTCCGATAGGTTCTGCTCCACCTGATCCAGCCAACGGGCTCGCTGCGCTCCTCTGCGTCTCGTGCCGAACGGGTCGCCGACGAGGACCTTTTTGGTGGGGCACGAGTCCGGCATCCTCATGACGTGCCCCAACCAGCGTATCCTTCCGGCCTTCGCCACCGTGAGGATGTCAGGTCCCCCAAACAGCTCAGCAAGCTCGTGGTTCATTCTCCTCCTCCACCCGTCGTGCTCCAAGATACCGCCAAAGATCGTCCTTAGCACACGGCGTTCGAAAACACCGAGTGCATTGGCATCCTCTGTGAGCATGGTCCAAGACTCATGACCATAGAGGACAGCCGGCCGTATCAATGTACGGTATATTGTGCATTTCGTGCGCAGGAGAAGGTTTCTGGATCGTAGGAGTTTGTGGAGCCCGTAGTAGGCACGATTCCCCTGAACAATGCGCCTTCGGATTTCGCTGCTTACGTTGTTGTCCGAAGTTATGATCGTACCGAGGTAGCAGAACTCCTCTACTACCTCGAGATCATCGCCGTCGACCGATACGCTGCTTCCCAGCATGGCCCTATTACGGTCAGAGCCTCCGGCAAGCAGGTACTTTGTCTTCGTCGCATTGATCAGCAATCCAATCCTTGAGGCTTCGCGCTTCAGTCTGGTGTACGCCTCGCACACCGCCGCAGATGTCCTTCCGATGATGTCGATGTCATCCGCGAAGCCAAGGAATTGGATGGAACGGGTGAAAATCGTGCCCCGCATATCGAAGCCCGCGCTTCTCATGACACCTTCCAGAGCGATGTTGAACAGCAGACAGGAGAGTCCGTCACCTTGCCTCAATCCCCGGTGAGACTCGAACGCATCCGACAGCATGCTCGATACTCTCACCTTGCACTGCACCCTGTCCATGGTGGCCCTCAACAGCCGCACCAGCTTTCCCGGAAAGCCGTACCGCTGCATGGTGTTCCATAGCTGCATCCGATCTATGGTGTCGTAGGCCGCCTTAAAGTCGATGAACAGGTGGTGCGTGGGGATTTGGTGCTCTCGGCATTTTTGGAGGATCTGCCTGAGAGTAAAGATTTGGTCGGTCGTCGATTTTCCTCCAACAAAACCGGCTTGATAGCTCCCGACGAAATCTGAGGCAAGTGGGGCAAGTCTGCAGAAGAGAATTCGGGACAGGATCTTGTAGGCAGCGTTCAGGACTGTAATGGCACGGTAGTTCCCACAGTCCAGCCTGTCGCCCTTTTTGTAGACTGGGTGGATGATGCCCAGCTTCCATTCCTCCGGTAGTTCTTCCTGTTCCCAAACTTTCACGATCAGCTGGTGCATACTGACGGCAAGCCTCTCCGGCCCCATCTTGAAGAGCTCGGCAGCTAGGCCATCGCTGCCTGCTGATTTGTTGTTCTTCAGCTGCTTGATGGCACTAATTACCTCTTCCAAAGATGGCGTGGGCACCTCGTCACCTGCCACCAGACTGATGTGCTGCTCGATTCTGCATTCTGCCCCCAAATCGGGGTCTCCTGCCTGTGCTCCGTTAAGATGTCCGTCGAAGTGGCACTTCCACCTGTCGATCACCTCTCGTTCGTCCGCCAGAATACTCCCCTCTGCATCGCGGCACATTGTGGTGTTGCGGACATCACCACTCCGCGCCGCGTTCAGCATCCTGTAGAACTTACGAGTTTCCCCCGACTGAGTAAGCCGCTCCATCTGCTGCTCTTCCGACTCCCCCAGAAGACGCTTCTTCTCCTGAAACAGTCGGGTCTGCTGCCTCCTCAGCCGTCTGTAGTTCTCCACGTTCTGACGAGTTTCCCGTTGCAGCATTCGGGCGCGTGCTGCATTCTTCTCGGATAGTGCTCGCCTGCACTCATCATCGAACCACTCCTTCCTCTGGCTGCGTGTCACGTAGCCGACATGTCGTTCCGCTGCTTTGCTGATGGCACGCTCCACTATACGCCAGTGGGCTGTGGGGGACATCGTGGTGACTGCGTCGTCGTCCGGCAGAGCCTCCCCGAGGGCTGCCGCGTAGTCCCCTGCCACATCAGCTAGTTTCAGCCGGTCCGTGTTTAGCCGCGGGGTAGGCTGTGACCGTGACTTGTTAGCCACGGACAGTTTTTGGCGAAGCTTAACCATGAGTAGGAAGTGGTCCGAGTCGACGTTTGCACCCCTGAGGGTTTTGACGTCGATGATATCCGAGAAGTGTCGTCCGTCGATCAAAACGTGGTCAATCTGGGAATAAGTGTTCTGCGGTGATCTCCAGGTGTAGCTGAAGCGAGGTTTGTGCTGGAAGTAGGTGCTGCGGATAATCATGCACTTGGAGTAGGCGAAATTGGCAAGGCGCTGGCCGTTGTCGTTTGACAGCTGGTGGACGCTGAAGTTGCCTATCGCTGGTTTATACACCTCCTCCCGTCCGACCTGAGCATTAAAGTCCCCGATGACGATCTTTACATCGTGTTTGGGGCAGCGATCATACTCCCTCTCCAGCTGCCCGTAGAAATCGTCCTTATCGTCATCAGTGCTCCCAAGGTGCGGACTGTGCACGTTGATGATGCTAATGTTGAAGAAACGGCCACGTATCCTCAACCTGCACATTCTGTTGGTGATCGGCCACCACCCGAACACCCTCTTGCGCATCTCACCTAAGACGAGGAACGGCGTACCGAGCTCGTGCTTATCTCCACCACTCTGGTAGATCATACAATCGCTGCGATACGGACGCTCCATCACTCCCTTCCAGCGCACCTCTTGAAGTGCCACTATTTCGAAGCCACGGGCCCTCACCTCGTCCGCGAGTATTCGGGTACTCCCAGCGGACGTGAGGGATCGGCAGTTCCATGTCCCGAGTTTCCAATCGTTAGTCCGTTTTCGTAGCGTAGGTCGGTCATCGTTTGGTCCAATCGGTATTTTATATTGATGGCTGTTCGTTGCGGTAATACAGGGGGTGGCTTGCAAGGCCTCTCCCCCCGCCACCTGTCTCGTCGGTGGGCCGACGCACCCTAGCTGTTTAACGTCCTGTAGGATGCCAGGACAAGGGGGATGCCTATTTGACCAGGCTACCCCCTCCCCTTCACAAATTTAGCCAGCTCCTCCCACCTCCCAAGGGGTTGGGTTTCCCCGTATACCCAAGCTCGGCTATAGGATAGAGACTGTTACCGTTCTGTACGACGGGGACGTATTTGAGTAAGAGTAGGGGCAGGAGAGCCTATGTGACCTTCGAGAGGTGTCGGATCCTGTCCCGTACCGGAGGTGTATTGCTACACAACCGTCAACAGAACCCGCATGCGTAGGTCAGCATCCCTCAATGATGACAGTCGTTTGTGATTGACTCTCCCAGATGCAACTCGCTGTCTCTCTCGCTCTCTTCTGTTTATTCTCCCAGATGATCGATGATCGACGACATCAAGCGAGCATTGAAAAGTTACAAACATTCAACTAATGTTCTAAAATCCGGACCTAAAATTTTGTACTCTAGGTTTGATTTACTTCAAACAATGCATCATTATAAACATGGTCACAATGGGAGCGCTGACGAAATAATTTTTAAAAGAAGATCTGGATTTTCTTAAACTCCATTCGCGTTAGTAAACTTCCATGCTCAACATAACCTTTTGACTACACATAGTCTACTATCATGTGACAAAACTGAGACGACGTCATCTAACACTCTTTTCAATATTTGCATCAAATCAATGTCCTATTCCTTGTTGCTTTCCGCTGTCTGATAAGAGAAATGGCAGACATGACCAAGTAGATCTTCACGCCTATAAGAAGAAGGCAAGAAAAAGAAAGAAGAAGAGAGATCGTTGCCTCGTGGCACAGTCTACAGTCAAATGCCCATCGTGCGAGTTGAGGATCGCAAAAGCGCCGCAACTGTTGTCTGAAGCTTCGTAAATGCTGTAAATGCTAGAACAATGACAAGCTCTGCTGAAAACAACGCAAGTGGTCGAATGAGGGACCACGTGTCACCGGGATGCATGCAAAACGATCAACGGTATTGGCATGAGGAGAGGAACGCAATAAGAATATGGTACGTCTTCTCCACAATTGTTCGATTGTCTTCTCCACTGATCGCTCAAATAGATGACTCTCTTTCGGCTGGATTCTCTGGTTAGCTGTTATTCATTCCGTTTCGTTTCCGAATCCCGCTATGAAGTCTGATGGACAATTAAATGCAGTTTATTTTTATATTAGCTTTATATCATCATGTGGTATAATAAATGAGAAGCTGCCCTACAGCGTTACTGCTGGTATAACCTGTCAAGATCAGGAGCGTTGTTGACGACAGCACCGCATGATTGGGTCAACACGGCCTGGTAACTGATCGACGGAAACAAAATGCAAGCAAGTCAATTTTAACAAATAAATGATAGCATGCAGGATAAAAATGCTGACTGCGATTGATCAGCATTAAGCTATAAGAAATATTGAAATAGTAGGAAAATGCTGACCGGGATTCAATCATCTTTAAGTTGTAAGCAATATTGAAATGCTGACCGCGATCGATCAGTATAAAACTAGTATATAAGCTGGAATAAATCTTAAATAAAGCGACTTTCAAACCAGAACTCACCAAAGAACTAGCGTTTGATTATTCTCGCCAAGTCGCACGGTAAATCCTACTGTCTTGGCTCTTTCCCAACGAGTTTAGATTCGTTGCGGAAACTTTAAGCGTTATAGTGGCAGCTAAAGCTAACAACGGAAGCGGCAGTTGACACGTACTCTCTTCTAGATTCATACGCCGGCTAGGCAGGACGTTTCATGGGGTAATTATTAAAGTTAGATTAGTTAGGTAAGTTAGGTTAGTATAGCTTAAAATTCTTACAAATGTTATAATAATTAATAAATTTTAATACAAAAATATATATACATCAGATATCCCTGCAATGCTTAACTGCGATTAATATTTATATGCAGACGATTTTGCTATCTAATCATCATCCAAATTTCCCAAAACCTTAAACAGATCACTAAATAACGCCTTGAAATCATATAGCAGAGATTGTACGAAGTGGAAGTTGAAAATAAATGGTGTCAAATCAAAGGCTATATTTTTCACGAGGTACACATCAACACGCAGATTACCACAACAAAATTTGAATATAGAGTTATGGGTATGGAATCACAGCTGTTCATTAAAAACCGAAATACGTGTTTGTCGTTTGGGCGCTGATGCCGATCTGACATCTGACTGATCTGTTGATTGGATGCAGATGTAAAGCTGTCGGTGATAGTGGTGATAGTATCGGTATCTAATAACCATCTATGAAGTTCACGTCTTTATCTTCTATTACACGAATTTCTTTGTAGCGCTCTTGGTGTTTTAATTTGCTTCTTTTTCACAAAAACATGGTTTCTTCTTCTGAAAGGCTAGGTTCTTCTCTTGTTTCATTCAACTTGATAATGCTTTATTCTTTTTTTCTTGCATTTTGTGATGGACGTCTGAATACATTTTCTCCTTCAGTTGTATGCGCTCGTCGAGATATGATGGTATCGGTTGATCACTTCTAAGACCGCGAAACAATTCATTTGGCGAGAGTTTTGTTTCAGAATGGATGGAATCGTTATACGTAGCGATCGCCAAATTCATTTTCGTTAATTCTGTTAGGTCTTTTGTGCTTTCCTTCTAAAACAAAATGTTGTGTATTTCTCGAATTGTTCGATGAACGATTTCAACCGTGCCGTTAGACGATGATTGGGCTACACTGGTGTAATGGAATTTGATCATATTGTCGTTCAAAAACGATTGAACAACGATTGATTTGAAGCTACACTCCTGGTCCTTTACTAACAGTAAAGGTTTTCCTATCTTAGCGATAAATGTGGATATTCCTTTCAGGATATGCACAGTATTCCGTGTTCTTATAGGGACCGCCAGAGCTAATCTTGAGAATCTGTCACAAAATGTGAGATAATATTTATCCTTCATGATAAATATGTCTGTATGAACAGTTTCGAATGGCCTTTTGGGTGTTTCTGTTAGTTTGAATTTGATCATATACGGGTGTCTTTCGTATTTGGATATTTTACACAACACACACAGATCAATGTTTTTGACTATTTTGGATTTAATTTTCGGATAGAAATACTTTTTCTTAAGATGTTTTGTACTTTCCGTTACTCCTCTATGGCAGGTACCGTGATACGTTTGAATAATTTGGTCTTGCTCTAGTTTCAAAATGTTCGTGTCACAATATACTTCATTTACATAATCAGGGTCGGCAAATTTTTGAATAATCTCAGCTAAGCTATCTTTAGTGAAGACGGGTCTTTTCATTATTATTCTACAATATTTGGGAAAGTTTCTAAATGTTTCTTGGCTATTTTCATTATGTTCTAGAAATATTTGATTTCTGAATTCATTAATCGGTCTTTCAGTACATGGAATGTACTCATTATCAACTGTATTTGAAGAATTTTGGGCCATTAAGCTTTCAGATAAATTTACGTTTATGGCTGGTTCTATTCGCGAAAGTGAGTCAGCATTGCTATTTGTAGTTCCTTTTTTGTACTTTATATCGAATTCAAATTCTTCTTGCTCTAATTTCCATCGTAGTAATTTTTTATTCAAATCGTTTTTTTGTCTTAGCCATAATAAAGGTTTATGGTCTGTACGGAACTTATTACCGTAAATGTATGTTCTGAAATGTTTTATAGCATAGATAATAGCGAGAAGTTCTTTTTCTGTAGCAGAATATCTACACTCGGTATTAATGAGAGTTCTGGAAGCATACGCTATGGGATGTTCCTATGAATCCTCGAATCTTTGCAAGAGAACGGCTCCCAATGCAAAATCACTTGCATCTGTTTCAAGGATGATTTTTGTTTAGAAAACCAGGATATTTGAGGATAGGGTCTAAAACTAGCAATTGTTTACAATCCCTGAAGTCGTTTAAGAAAGTTTCATCGTGCACGATCTTTGAATCTGTTTTAGACAATTTGTTAATGGCTTGGTTACTTTAGCAAAATCCTTAATAAATTGACGGTAATACTCTAAAATTCCAAGGAATGCTTTAATTTTTTGTAACTGTTTTAGGTAGAGGCCATGAGACAATTTTTTTCGATTTTATTCGGATTAGGCTTGATACCCTCTTGTGCCACAATGTATCCCAAAAATTCACATTCTTTTTGCAAAAATTGGCATTTATCAATTTTAATTTTTAAATTGGCCTATTTTAATCTGTGAAGAACTTTCTGTAGCTTTTCGATATGCTGTTGCAATGAGCTTCCGAAGACGATAATATCATCCAAGATAATACCCTATGCTACATGTACCGATTCGTTAAGTATGTTATTCATTGCTCGCTGAAACGTAGATGCAATGTGGTGAAGTATATACTACGTCCTAACTTGTCTAATATTTCTTCTATATTGGGTATCGGATACTTGTCATCAATCGTCTTTTCGTTAAGTTTTCGATAATCAACGACGATTCGCCATTGTTGTTCGCCTTTTGAATCGGGCTTTTTCGGCACGATCCAGTTTGGTGAAGTCCAGGGAGATATCGAATGCTGGATATAGGAATGCCATCAGCAAGCATTTCGTTAATCTGCTTTTGTATTTCAGCTTTGTGAATGTATGGGTATCTATAGGATTTGCAGTGCATAGGTATTTCATCTACCGTGTTAATATTGCATTTCACAGATGTAACGCAAGATAGTTTTTCGTAGTCCCTGGGAATGATGGAAATATTTTCTTACAGCACTTTTATCAAATGTTCCTTTTTTTCTTCTTGATTTAAATTATATTTTCAATTTCAATTTTCGAAACAATATCAGGCTCTTGTATTATATTGTTAACTTCGACTTTGAAAGTTATTGCTGGTTTGGTCCAAACATTTTATTTCCTTTTTTCTTCCAAAATTACTTGCAAGTGCAGTAATATAGCCATTTTTTGCCACATAAAACCCTGATGGAATAACGATATCGGTAACGCGTATATCTTTGGCCAAAAACACATTGCCAGTTTGTTGTGATACGGGTACCTGAATTTGTGTTACAGAATTGGCCTCCACTGTATGTGTTTCTGGGTTAAGAGTTCGTATGCTCAGGTCTATGCTTGTATTCGGAAAAATAAGTTTATTTTAACCCGTATCTAAAACAGCTTGGACTTCAGAGAGGCTTTCATACCCTAGAATGCCGTCGAAATAATTATTTGAAATAATTACACACTATCGATATTGGTCTACAATTTATTTCCTTCGATTTTCGAAACATGTTAGACACAATAAAATTTTGTATCGATCCACTATCGATTAAAATGTTTACGCTTCTATTATCGATGTGTATCAATATGTAAGGCATGCCAATTACTGCGTTTACCTATGAGGCAGGGGTGTAACGACCTCTTGAAAATTTACTTTGTTATCATAGTGCTGTTCTGCATCCTCGCTAGTATGCGTGAATACCTTCAAACCTGTTCTTGTCGTATCGTCAACTTCCATTAGTGCGTGCTTTTGTTTATAGATGTTTAGTTTCTCGGAACTATTCGGCTTTTTAATAGTGTTGGTAAATGTATTTTGTTTATGTGTTCCAGATTTTGAAATTTGCAAAGGAACGAATATGTAGTTTCCAAATCTTCGGGTTTAGCAGCATGTACGTAGCCAAAATATTCTTTATTTAACCCTTTTACAAAAGCAGCTAAACATTATTGGTCTATAAAATCATTTATAGCCTGCCAGTGATTACTATACAAATCTTTTTTTCTTGCCAAACACTTCATACTATGGGCAATCTCTTTTGTACGCTTGTAGTACAGATGGATCGAACAATCCATTTTCATAGACCACAACATCGTTTGATACGTAGCCATGTCTTTTTTGTCCCCAAATGAAGCATCTAATACTTCGATGACCTCATCCAACGATGTAGGATTACCGTATCTCTAGCTTTACCTTCCACTTTATTTATCACTACCTGTTCATACATAGCGTAAACTGCGGCAGAGACAATAGGCTGATACATGCTTAGTGTTTTTTTAACAGTGGCAATCCATGATGCCAAATGAGTTTTATTTCCATCGAACGATGGTATACTTTTCAAAGGGTCAGGAGCTTTGAAAAGATCGTTTTGATTAACACCCGAAGGTCCGGGGGAAGAGAACACGTTTGGTTAATCTAAAATAAAATAACTGTCTAAATAATTCGCCATTTTGCAACTGGAGAGCGATCATGCGCTGCTCCATGACAGAAAAATTTGCCATAAGCGCTTGGAGATCGGCCGGTTCCATTTTTTTCACAAAAGATAATGCTTTCGCTTTTGGAAGGTGGATCATTTTTGGAGGGTGGACATCTAGGCATAAGCTTTTTACAACAATGTTTACCTCAGTGGGAGTAGGTACGGTGCCTATTCTCCTGATTGTAATTCTTTAAGGCGTTTTAGTTTACCTGAATGACACCGCAAATCGTCCACGGGTCGGGAGATGGTTAACACCGAATGATACCACAAAATAAATCACAGGTCACTGCACTTATCACATGGAATACTAAAATACATTTAGGAAAGGCCCGAACGGCTACGCCAGTTATGAGTATGGAACCACAGCTGGAACCACTGAAAACCGAAATACGTGTTAGTCGTTTGAAGGCTGATGCCGATCTGACATCTGACTGATCGATTGGGTGCAGATGCAAAGCTGTCAGTGATAGTGGTGATAGTATCGGTATCTAATACAAGTGTAACGCAGGACCGCACTGCGTTATCCCGTCTGGTCATAACTATAAATTCTTCAGAATTCCCTGGAAAGACTCAGTGAAACACCTTGGTCTAACACTAGATAATTGACTGACGTATAAATACCACATAGAAAAATCGTGCATTAAATCTGTGCAAATTACTAAAATCTCTGTACCCTTTTCTGAACCGGAAATCCAAACTAAATTTAAAAAATATTTTGCAATAAGCATTTGCAAATGTTTTGGGAATGAATTTATGATAGATAAGAAACTGCACTTATTTATAATGTAAAAATCCATATGGATGGGAACGAATGGAACTAATGTTACTGTTGACGACAGCACCGCATGATTGGGTCAACACGGCCGATCGACAAAATGCATGCAAGACAACTTTAAAAATAAACGATATCGAGCAGGATAAAAATGCTGACCGCGATTGGTCAGCATTAAGTTAAGCAAAACTGAAAATTGTATAAAACTGCTGACCACGATCGGTCAGCAGAAAATTAGTTTATAAACTAGAATAAATCTTTAATAAAGCGACTTTCAAACCAGAACTCAACAAGAACTAGCGTTTGACTGTTCTCGCCAAGTCGGACGGTAAATCCTCATGTCTTGGCTCTTTCCCAACGAGTTTAGATTCGTTATGGAAACTTTAGTTACTAATGTTAGAACTAATGTTATAAGGCTTCCTATCGTACTTGTTTTAGTTACAAATCGCGCAGCTAATAATATAATCACGAATCCTTTTTAGCATACATGAAAAAAATATGATCGTCGCAGTTGATTTTCTACTTCACATATTCCTCTATGTGCCCCATCGTGCTCTGATGTTACAAGAAAGTTCTGTTATTCGGGGATTGTAACATCTTCCAAGAAATTTGTAGTAATAACGAAATGAACTTTTGTGAATTGGTGGTTACATAGGGTTTCTTGTAATATTTGCATTATGTTTTCTGGGGCGAGAATCGCTGTTTGTCTACCATTATGATACGTGGTTATGTGTTGCCTAATATTATTCGAATCCAATTTATCTTCCGTGATTATTGTTCTAACAATATTTGGAAAACGGTTTTCTTGTGTAATTGAGTTCGCATCCCCGAATTTAAATACTAACTGAATAGTGTAATAATTTATAGGTCAAGCCGTGTAGTGAATATAAAAGTCGTTTGATTTTACAGCTGAATGAATGGTTGAGTCAGCTGATGAATGGTTTGCTTGCATTATCGCTATTTCCATATTCTATGCTGTGTTGTGAATCTGTAATAGAGGAAGTATTAATTTCTTGCAAACAGCTTGTATCATTGGGTCTCCTACTCAATGCGTCGGCAACAACGTTAGTTTTGCCCTCTTTGTATTTGACTTCATAATCAAAGCTTTCTAATTCTAAACGCCAATTTAATATTTTTGAGTTCTAGAAAGAGGTTTTTATAAAAGTAAGTGGTTTGTGATCCGTTATCAAAGTGAATTTTTATCCAGCTTACACTTTTTAACTGCCCAAATTATTGCGAGGGCCTCTTTCTCAGTTGCAGGATAATATGACTCAATACTATTGAAGGTTCTACTAGCAAATGCTATAGGTCTTTCTCAATTGTCTTGAATTTGTGACAAAACTGCTCCCAATGCAAAATTGCTTGCGTCGGTAGTCAATATGAATGGTAATTCAAAGTTTGGATAAACAAGAACTTGATCAGAACCAATTATTTGTTTAAGTTGTGTGAGTGTCTTCTCGTAATCATTATCTACGTGCAATATTGTTGCTCCTTGTTTGAAGTATTTTGAAAAAGGCCTTGTTATTTTCGCATAATCTCTAACAAATCTACGATAGTAGCCAGTTAGCTTGAGAAACTGTTTAATTTCTTTTTGATTTGAAGGCAATTTCCACTCAATGATTTTTTCTTATTTGATCGGGATTAGGCTTAATACCATGCTGAGTTCTTATGTGCCCTAAGAATTCAGTTTCTCGTTTGTGGAATTTACACTTGTCTACTTGGATTTTTAGATTGAATGACGCTAATCTTTTTAAAACTTTATCTAAATTATCTAAATGCGAAGTTCAATTAGAACCAATTACAATAATATCTTCCAAGTAGACAAAACAAAATGAACCAATGTATTCTGCTAATACGTGATTCATAGCACGTTGAAACGTTGCAGGCGCGTTTTTCAACCCAAACGGCCGTTTTTTGGCGATGTATGGGATCCATTTCTGTCTGGTGGAATCCAGATTTTAGATCAAGCGTCGTAAAATTTTCAGATTTTCCCAAACAATCTAAGATTTCCTCTATTTGAGGAATAGGAAACTTATCATTGATAGTTTTCTCGTTTCGTTTGGGGTAATCTATCACAACTCGAACTTTTCGCACTTATGATATGTCGGTTATTTTGGTACAACCCAAATGGGTGACGAGTATGGACTGTTAGAAGGTACAATTATACCATTATCGAGTAACTTATTAATCTGTTCTTCAACGTCTTTTTTGAAATGGTTGGGAAATCGGTAGGTTTTTGTGTACGTTTTAGTTAATATTCTGTGCTTTATTACGGTAGTTGAAGAAAGTTTTTCATTGTGCTTGAGAAGTACTTGCTGATTTTCCAAAATGACATTCAAAAGATTGTCTTTCTCAAAAGGTGTTAAATGTTGCGAACGTATAAGCATGTTTATGGATTGTTTATCAAGTTGATCAGTATTTCTCAGCGCAATTCGAAATTATGAACTTTCAGATGAAATGTCTGTAATAATTTTGGACGTATTCGGGATTGGCTCAAAATATTGACCGCAGACTTATTTCCATTTGAATTATAAAGCCCTGGCTCAATTATGATATTATCACATAGTTTTGAATAAAAAAGAACAAACCAATCACCATTTTCTAACGTGTTAATAAAGACAAATATTTTTTAAATAAAAGTATTATTTGCTTGCATTGAAGAAACAATACCGCTTCTTAGAATATTTTTGTTGGCACCAGTGTCTATAAGCAATTTAAATTGATTTGCGGTTTCAGGACGTGTCCCTATTATGTATGGTAGAAAGTTTAATTCGGTGCTTTTGTTTTTTTGTTCAGCCTCCCAAAAATTTACCAAAATATCATAGTTGTCGATTTTTGACGCTCGAGGTTCATTTGAAGCGAACGTTTCATTCGAATTGAACCCTTTTCTGTTCAATGTTAGTTTAGCTCTGCTAGTCTCCGTTTCCATAGGAACAGGATAGTTAGAGGATAAAGGTGGCGTGCTACTAGTGTTTTGCTTGTTATAACTTGATCTCGGAGACTGATTCATCTCTTTGCGGAATATATTTGAATAAGTTGGCAAACGCTCTTGAGGTGATTTCGAAAACTTTGGGTTTGTTTCCACTGTTTTTCTTGATTGCACATTAAGTGCTGTAGATTCGTAAGATTTAAATTTGCAAAAAAAACGAACATGCTTCTTCTAAATCTTCAACACGTGCAGCTTGAACATATCTAAAATATGGATGAGAAAGTCCAGCAATGAATGCAGCTAAGCTTGTTCATCGATAAAACTGTTAATTGCAGACCAACTGCCTTTATATTTTTCATTCCGTTTGGCCAACATTTCAATTTTTTTAATAAACTCCTTTGTTTGGAGATAATAATTTCTCCATATATTAGAATTGCTTTTCATTTTATTTTGCCATAGCTGGCTCATATGAGTTGACAAATCAAATTTATCACTTAATCCTTTTAATAGAATTTCTTTCACCTCAATCAATTCATGTGGGGTGCCCTCGAGACAAATTATGTCTCTTGCACGCCCCTGCACAATATTTGGAACAGCTTCCTCATACATTCTGAAGATACCTGGATGAATGTTATTTTGAATAATATTCAGAGCATTTTCAGCGGTTTTAATCCACAAAAATAATGTTTTTTGTTCCCTTCAAATACCGGTATCGCTTTTATTGTTTCCGGTATTTTGTAAAATGCGTTTATCGACAAGGTAGGGTCAACGTCCAAAGCAGTACCGTTGCTTGAACCATCCTTGTTCGTAGATGACAACGATAGGATTTGTTGCGTTTGACGCTCCTGCGTTAGGGCAAGTGTCTGAACAAGGTGCGTAAGCTGTTGATTTGTGATTGTATTTGTTCCATGGCACGATTATTTTCGATGTGTAAATTACCAATTGGAAGATCTGCTTTTATTGGTATGTGAGAGAGATAATCCGAATCGTGAGATAACGAATCTGAATCTGATGCACTTTCTGTAACAGAATTTCTCCAATCCATGTACAGGGATAACCACGTTAGTTACATAATAATGAGGAGAGTATAAATATCGAACCTGTTATGCCAAGGCAAAAACAAAAACCGTGTACCAATAACACAGTATATTTATGTAACCAATAAACAAACATTACTACTACTTCTCTACGGACGGCCCGGTGGCATAATGCAAGCGGCGCCTGTCTTCACATGAACAGACCGGACCAAAATTCCATCCGGACCAATCCCCCGTAGCAAGAAATGACTATTCGGCTACGTGCTAAAATAAGTCATTCGTTTACCATTAAAAAAGCAATTCTTTACCATATTACCACTGTCAAATAACTATCAAATGAAAACATCTGTTATGAAATATTTCCCACAAACCGAACAAGCTCGGTATAAGGCTCATAACTGGGAGGAAATGTCAAAAAACATTTAATTTCGGCAAACTTTGTTTTGGCCCCTTGGCCGCTGTTGCGTTACCGCAACAGACTTTTCGAATCTTCGATTTAAATACGCTCCTTCGACACCACAAGTTCTTTCAACACTGTAGAGTTGTAAATGTGTAAGGTACAAATAGTGCGTATGTAGGATTAAGTAGTAGTAAGAGATTATATGTATCTATATGGTAAGAATAAACAGTCGCATACGGAGAGTCAAAGAGTACGCATCACAGTAGACACAACAGTTGGCGACGAGGATAATTGGATCCGTGTGTAAAAGTCAAGAATCGAAACAGTCGAAAATGTCGTTAATCGGGGAAATAGAACCCTTTGTCATGGGGGAAAGTATTCGCGAATACTTGGAAAGAATGGATATTTTTTTTCAAGTGAACGAGATAGAGGTGTCAAAAAAAACTGTGATGCTGTTAACGCTAGGAGGAGCATCACTATACAGTCTTATATCGAAGATGTTGTCACCTGAAGAACCGAAACTGTGTAACTATGAAAAGCTGTGTATAAAGCTTAAAGAACAATTGGAGCAGAAAGTGAACGTAGTAGCAGAGCGTTACAATTTCAGACATTGTATGCAAAAGGAACATTCCATTGCTAAATATATATTATGGAATTGAAGGCTAACGCACAAACGTGCAAGTTCCAATCGTTTTTGTCGGAAATGTTGCGTGATCAATTGGTGACCGGTGTACGGGACGATGGTCTGAGGAAGCGTTTATTAAGAGAGCCGGATCTGTCGTTCGAGCAAGCGGAAAGTGTCGCAAGAACGTGGGAAGCAGCGGATGAACAGAATGAGGCTTTCGTGGTAAAAGGACAGTCTAGAGAAATGGCGGTAATTAGGCACGCGCCAAAAAGTAGCGTCGGTACGCAGCACTACAAATACGACGGGAGCAGTTACCATCCACACAAGCAAATCAACGTGCATGCAAGCGACAGAAAGTGTTCCCGGTTTGGAAGATTACACAATCCACAGACATGTCCAGCGCGATCGTGGCAGTGTTTTACATGTAAGAAGATAGGGCATGTGTCGTCGTGTTGCAGGAGTAGAAGAATAAGAGTACAAAGTTTGAAAACGCACGATAGAGAGATACCGCTCGCACACATATCAAATGAAAATAATTTAAATGAACCTGAAGAGTGTGTACTGAACGTTAATGGTATTGTTGCGTTACCGCAACAGACTTTTCGAATGTTTCTGTTTTAATACTCCCTTTCGACACCACAAGTCCTTTTAACACGTTTATTCGGTACCCGGTACGGCACCAGGGTACATCAGGGTTAAAAAATTCACTTGTACTTGTTTGCCAGTCAAAAAAGAGGCTCGAATGAGCGCCGGCACGTGCTTATATGCGATCCTCGGTCGTCAACCCAGCCTCTCCGGTCATCGCTCCAACGCTGCTTCGGGCTCCTTCGGGTTTTGCAAGTCGACTGTGGCGCCCTCCATCGGCAAATATCGCTACCTCGATCGGCTGGGTATAACAATCTCGGTCGGACTGTTTACATTTGTTAACACTCCCCCGCAGTGTTTTCATCCGTGTAGACACTCCTTGTTTGTCCGACATCGATGACAGCTAGTTTGACGACCGGTCGTTCCAATATTTTTCCGGACGTTAGTTGCACGTGAGCACGGCGTACTTCTCCGTCCTTCGACTTTACTGTGTTTACTACTCTGCCCTTTGGCCAGCAACCACGAGGCAGGTTTTCGTCTATCAACAGCACCAGATCCCCTTCACATAGGGGCTTCGTTCGTTGGAACCATTTGGTGCGCTTGGTGAGGGTTGGTAGGTACGTTGAAATCCACCTACGCCAGAAAACGTCCGCATAGTATTGAGAAGTTTTCCATGAATCTTTTAGTGTTCCTGTCGCGACATCGAATTGGACCATTGGTTTAGCTCCAGATGACGAACCCAGCAGAAAATGGTTCGGTGTTAACGGGGCATCCTCCTCACGATCAACGAGTACGTCAGTCAACGGACGGCAGTTGCTAATGTGCTCCACTTCGATCAACCAGCTTTGCAAGATCGCGTCCGTTGGATATCTAGTGAAACGTACAAAGTCCAGTGATTGTTTTATTGATCGTACTAACCTTTCCCATGCCCCTCCGAAGTGCGGTGCTGCGGGAGGGTTGAAGGTCCATTTCGTTCCGGTAAGGTTGGCTTCTTCTTCCACCTGATTCATGTTCACTTCTTTTAGGGCCTCACGCAGCTCACGACTCGCCCCGACGAAATTCGTTCCTTGATCAGACACTATTTCATTTGGCGTACCACGACGTGCTATGAAATTCCTAAGCGCTATAAGACACGATGCGGTGGACATGGAATGAGCCACCTCGATATGCACAGCACGTACTGTCAGGCAAGTAAACAATACTCCCCACCTTTTTTCGGTCTTCCGACCATTGACTACTACAAATGGACCGAAGTAATCGATCCCGGTAAAGGTAAAGGGTCTCGTGAAGGCAGACAAGCGACATGAAGGGAGATCGCCCATAAATGGCAGGATCGGTTTCGCGTTCTTAACTCGACACAGTTGGCATTTGTTTCTTATCCTGCGACAAGTGGCTCTTAGCGCAGGGATCTCGTACTTTTGTCGCACCTCGTTTACAACGATGCTGTGGTTCAAGTGCCGGTATCGACGATGGTAATCATCAACGATGAGGTCGGTGACTGCTGCTGATTTTGGAAGAATAATCGGCCTTTTCGCGCTGTCTTCGACGAAGGAGCACGCGTCAATTCTTCCTTTCACGCGCAAGAGGCCCTTGTCGTCCATGTATGGGCTACGCTTGAACAGAGCGCTTTGCCGATTGAGCTGCATAGTTTGGTTAGGGTTGTCTCGAGCATCGCGTAGTATTTGATATTCCTCGTTGAATGATTGCTGCTGCAACTCTCGAAGGATGGTGAGTTCTGCATCTTGCAGCTCGGCTTGTGATAACGGCCCCCGTTGTCGAACAGCATTGGTTGGCGATCGAGCATTGGTTCTGAAACGCAATACATAGGCTATGGCTCTATGCAACCTCGTCCATCGAGAAAATCGTGTGGGATCAAACAACGGTGCCTGCTTGCAATGAACATTAACACATTTTCGTTCTTCTTCGTGTGTTTCGTTGCTTTCTAATTTTTCTGACGGCCACTCTGGTGTAGGGCGACCAAGAAATTCTGGTCCTTCAAATCATCTGCTGGAATCTAAATGTCGATGTAGCTGTGACCATTTTGTCCCTTCGTCAGCAACGTTGGATTTGGTAGATATCCACGACCACTCTTTACTGTCGGTAGTCTCCATGATTTCTCCTACACGGTGGGCCACAAAGGTACTATATTTTCTGTGGTCAGAACTAATCCAGCAGATGACGTCTCTTGAATCAGTCCAGAAGTAACGTTGATTTATTTGTTGTCGATGAGCGTTTGCTATTGCGGTGGCTAATCTTGCGCCTAAAACAGCTGACTGAAGCTCGAGTCGTGGAACGGAGATATATTTTAACGGCGCTACTCGGGTTTTTGCGGACACTAGGGCTACCTCAATCGTTCCTTGTCTTTCGTAACGGAAGTATGCAACCGCTGCAAAACCGTCCTTGCCGGCATCCACGAAAACGTGAAGTTGCAATACACCACCGTCTAAAGGCAATGATCGTCTATAGCATCGTGGAATTGAGACCTTCTCCAGCTGAGGCAAACAGGTTAACCATTGTTTCCATCGCAGTTCTTGCTCGAACGGTATGGGATCGTCCCAACCAACGCCACTTTTCCAGACCTCCTGGAGTAAGACCTTCAAATATAAGAGCAGACCAGCGATCAAACCTAGGGGGTCATAGATAGTCATTAGAAACTGCAGCAGTTGGCGCTTAGTTGGTGTTACTCCGTCTTGAAGAATCTCTTGTCTGCGAGTGGGTATCTTGAAGCGAAACGTATCTGTACTCGTTTCCCACCACATGCCTAGTACCTTTTGCGCCGATGGCGTCGAGGCCATATTAAGATCTTTTTCGCCAAACTCCTCACCACCCACCTCGCGAAGCACTTCTTGCGAGTTATAAAGCCAATTGTGTAACAGGAATCCACCTTCGGCGTGGATACGCGTAACATCACGCGCTATATCAATTGTTTCTAGCGTACTCTCGCAGCTGGTGAGCATGTCGTCGACGTAATGCTCATTTTTTATGCAATCGACCGCGCGTGGATGTGTGTTGATAAACCGGTCGGCATTCAGATTCTTGACGAACTGGGCGCAACTGGGTGAACAGGATGCACCAAAGGTCATCCTCAGCATAATGTACTCAACAGGCTCACTTTGTGTGTTGCTCCAACGCCATAGAAATCGTTGACTGTGCTGATCCTCTTTGTTCACATATACTTGATGATACATTTCGCGTATGTCTGCAGAAACAGCTACTCGATATTCTCTGAATTTCTGTAACACATTCGGAAGAGGTGATAGCAGATCTGGCCCAGTTAATAGCATCGAGTTCAACGATACGCCTCTAAATGATGCTGCCGCATCCCATACTATTCTGACCTTACCCGGTTTGTTGGGGTTCACTACAGGAAAGACCGGTAGGTACCACTTTCTTGGATGTTCAGTCGACTTTTCTTCTGCGGACAACTCACGAATATACCCTTTACGAAGATAGTCTTTTATTTTCTCATTTATTGTTTCTTGTAGTTGTGGCTCTTTCTTCATTCGACGCTCTAGACACTCTAGCCTTTTCAATGCCATGAGGCGGTTGTTTGGCATACGTACGTCATCATAACGCCACAATAATCTCGTTTCATACCTGTCTCCAATCTTGTGGGTATGATTAGTTAATATCTTAAGTGCGCGCTCGTTTTCTTTTGATAGGAAGGCTTTTGCGTTTGATGATCTAACGTCTTCCAGGGCAAAGCTTCCTTTCAACGCTGCATCTATTCGTTCTTCAATGTTTTGGCATTCACAGACGGCTATGCCATGGTTAAACACTCGTTCGTTGCCCCTCTGACCGTCTAAGCGGCAACGACCGGATACTACCCATCCGAGTCGAGTTTTTGTAGCAACTGGTTCGTTTGACGTTCCTTCTATGGTTTTGAGGGGTCGCGTTAGACGGTAATTGTCGATGCCAATTAGTATACGCGGGACAGCTGACTTGAAGGAAGGAATCGAAGAGCGTTTAAGTGTCTGTACTTTTCGCCAAGCACCTTTGCACAGACAGACTGCGGTGGGAGCCCCAGGGATCGTATGGTGCGCACTGCGGATATTTCGTACTGATGATTACTAGCCCGCGCTCCCGAAATGTAGAGATTCGTTTGTACGGAATCATTTTCTTCGCGTATCTGTCCACCAGTCCAGCTAAGACAGAGTGGCTTAGTGGAACCCTCCAGACCTAATTCATTCAACAATCGATGCTCCATTAAGGTAACCGTAGAGCCTTCATCGAGTAGCGCAACTGTATCTACGCTTTTACCGCGTCCGTGCAGCGTCACGGGCACGTACCGTAATAATACTTCCGGATGCGAACCTGAGAAATGCGAAAGATTACCGAGATACTTGCTATTCTCCGCTTCTGGCGTCGACGGTTTGTCGTGCAACAGGGGATGATGCTTCAGCGCGCAACCATTTCTTCCGCATATCCTCCTATCTCGACACTTGTCACGATGACGTCTCAAGCACCCACTGCAGAAATGGTTCTGACGCACATGCTTCCAGCGGTCGGCAGCCTTCATCTGTAGAAATATCTCACAGCAGTCTAGTTGTCGGCATCGGTCATCACAAGCACAGGTCGTTGTTGAGGGTTGAGTATTACGCACTGGGGTGTGAACGTTAATTTGCTTCACGATTTTCTTGTCGTCCCGTTTGGAAGATGGTGGGGTGACTAATAGTACAGCATCCTTAATATTCCGCATCCACTTGCCGAAGTCTGCTAGCGTTGCTACGGGTTTTCCCACGCAATGCAGTCCCCATAACAGCTTTACCATTCCAGGCAGTCTGCTTACTAGCTCTTGCAGGAGAGGTCCATCGAAACGGTTTTCCGTGCAGCTCATTCGAACGGTGGCACATATCTCTTCAACCTCTATGCTATAGTCAACCAGAGACTCCAAGTTTTCCGTTTTCGGTAGCGGCGTACGCCTGACCTGATCCAATAATGTGTTTATCACTATTTCGGGACGCCCGTATCTCGACTTTAAAGCCTCCATCACTTCTGGCAAGTTATCCGCATGACGCAAGCGGCACTGTACTTCTTTCAACGCTTTGCCTTTCAGTGCCAGCTGAAGACGCAGGATATTTTCACCGTCGGTGTACCCACAGAGGCGGGTTGTTGCTTCATAGCTCGCCATGAACATAGACCACTGACCGGGATCACCAGAAAACTGTGGTAGCTTCCAGTAACTGCTTGTCTCGCGGAACGCTGCACTCGCGTTAATTCGTTGCCTTCTTCCGTCGATGTTTGACCCCATGCCGTCGATGAAACAGGTGGTGCACCATGAGATGCACGTGGAGTAGACGCCATCATGTTTTCCTCCATTTTCCGTTCCATGGCTTTGAGCCTAGCTAAAACAGCGTTCATAGGGTTCTGCGTTTCCATCTTTTCTAGCTTACAGAAAGCGCATAACCACTCGTTGCGTTCTGCCCCGGATAATCCCACTGGCAGGCACATGACATGCGTTCGTCGATCGCAATTTTGACAAGCGATCATCTCGTTGGTTTCGGGTCCATTGCACGCGTAGCAAATTCGCACAGAACGGTCCTGGCGTATCGCTTTTCTGGTCAATGCACGCCTTTATTTCCTCAAAGAGGCGACTGATCTCCCGCATGGCTTCTCCCTGCTGGTGATTCGGCGACGACGATCTCGGTTCGGTCGTTTTTTCGATACACGGCGGACAAAACCATTCTCGATTAAGCACGGAATCGTCTACATTAACGCATTCAAAACGATACGGTGCCTGACACGCGTCACACAAAACGAAATTTTCATCTCCCGGCTGGGAGCACACACGACACGACAGCTTTTCACTCTCAGCTTCCATAGTGTGCGTTTGGTCGACCGACATAACCCGATTTCCTCAGGGCTCGATGAACGTAAATCCGATTTCCTCAGGATCACACTTCACGACACTGTCCGGTTACCACTAACGCGAATCCGAATTACTCAGGATTACTTAATGTCTCCGGTAAAACACGTGTGAATCCGACTTTCTCAGGATTTCCCACTCGTAACACGAATACACACACACACACGAACCCGAATTTCTCAGGGTGAAACGCGCGCGGTACCGAGTATTGAATGTGCGAATTTTACACGAGTTACAAAAGTGAATTTTTTAAAATGTTGCGTTACCGCAACAGACTTTTCGAATGTTTCTGTTTTAATACTCCCTTTCGACACCACAAGTCCTTTTAACACGTTTATTCGGTACCCGGTACGGCACCAGGGTACATCAGGGTTAAAAAATTCACTTGTACTTGTTTGCCAGTCAAAAAAGAGGCTCGAATGAGCGCCGGCACGTGCTACCTCGATCGGCTGGGTATAACAATCTCGGTCGGACTGTTTACATTTGTTAACAGGTATGGATGTAGTATTCGAAATTGATTGCGGTGCGTGTACTACTGTGTTAAAAGAGGATATATACATTAAAAAATTCAACAATGTTAAGTTAGAACCAACACAACTAAGTTTTATAACGGCGTCTGGAGAAAGGTTAATCCCTGTGGGTAAAATGTGTGTAGAAGCGACACGGAAAAATAAAACGGTTTCACTGCAAATCGTCATAAACCCTACTGGAGAAAAAGGAAGTGCGTTATTAGGACGAGATGGCTTAGAAGTGTTATTCCCGGAATGGAGAAAAACGTTTAAGTTAAACCAAATGGAAGAAATGGATTCGGATGAAGAATTGAGAGTGAAGTTTCCTAGTTTAATTGATGGAAATCATAAAGAAACGATTGAAGATTTCGAAGCAAATTTGATATTAAAACCGAACTACACACCAATATTCCATAAGGCATATACGGTGCCGTTCGCTCTTGTTGCAAAAGTAGAAGAAAACCTAGAGAATTTAGTGAAAGATGGGATACTAATACCAACGAGATCATCGGCTTGGGCAAGTCCGATAGTAGTGGTAGAAAAGAGTGATGGTTCTGTACGTATTTGTATTGACGGAAAAGCGACAATAAACCGATACCTGTCCGTTGAACACTACCCATTGCCTAAAATAGATGATATATTGGCCAAGATAGCAAACTGGAAAATATTTTGTAAGATAGATCTTACCGGAGCATACTTACAAGTAAAATTATCAAAAAATGCACAAGATATTTGTACAATAAACACACACAAAGGATTATATAAGTACACGAGGATGCCTTTCCGAGTACAATCAACACCAGCTATATTCCAATCAATAATAGACCAAATACTAATTCGAACACCAGGTATAGCATACATGGATGATATTTTAGTAGGAGGGAAAAACGAAAACAGAATGTATGGAGAATCTGATGGAAGTGTTGGCGAGGTTAGAAAAACACAAAGTCAAGATAAATGAAAAAAAATCAGAATTCTTCAAAACGAAAATAGAATACTTGGGTTACGTGATAACGCAAAATGGAATCACGCCAAACTTAGAGAAAGTTAAAGCTATAGATAATGCTCCAGCACCAGAAAATGTAATGCAGCTACAAGCATATTTAGGCATGCTAAATTATTACGGAAGGTTCCTACCAGATTTAGCAAATGTATTAAGACCATTACACGAATTGTTACGAAAAAATGTGAGATTTATATGGTCCAAAGAATGTCAGGTGTCTTTCGATAAGACAAAATCACTGCTAAAGGCAAATCACATATTAGAACCGTACGATTCCAAGAAACCGATAATATTGACGGTAGATGCTAGTCCCTATGGGGTAGGTGCAGTATTATCGCATGAAGTGGAAGGGCAAGAGAAGCCAATCTATTTTGCGTCAGCGACTCTAACACAAGCTCAAAAAAACTATGCCCAAGTGCAAAAAGAAGCGTTAGCAGTTATTTACGGAGTGCAAAAATTCCACAAATATATTTACGGAGTAAGGTTCAAACTAGTAACGGATAATGCAGGAGTGAAGGAAATATTTAAGCCTTCAAGAGCAACGTCATCAATTGCAGTGGCTAGATTAAGCCGTTGGGCGTTAATTTTAGCAAACTAAGAATATGTGATTGAGCATAGGCCTGGGAAAAATATGGGTCATGTAGACGCTATGAGCAGGTTACCATTAGCAGAAGAGTCATTTGTAGAAGAGGTTGAAGTGTCACTTAACGTATTATCGTCAAATGAAATTATGGACATTGAAATGATAAAAAAGTACCAGAAGAACGATGTACTATTGAAACAAGTGTATGAGAAGGTAAAATGCGGTTGGTCAAAGATTATGCCAAAGTCAAAAATAACTTGGGAATCGAAAATGGAATACTTCTATTCAATTATAGAGTGATAATACCTGAAAAACTAAAAGAGGAAATAGTAAAATTGTTCCACATAAATCATGATGGCCTAGTGAGGATGAAAATGGCAGCAAGAAAATTAGTATGGTGGAAAAGCATGGACAAGGATTTTTATAACGCAATTAGATGTTGTCAAATATGCCAGTCTAGACAAGTCATACCTAAGGAATTGGTTTCAACAAAATGGCCAAAAAGTCTACGTCCTTTTGAGAGGATACATATAGATTTTTGTTATTTCGAGAATAGTACGTTAATGATAATTATAGATAGTTTCTCGAAATTCATTGAAGTCAAAATTATGAAAAGTATAAAAGCAGAGTATGTCGTAGAAGTTTTAGAAACATTCTTCGCATGTTTCGGAATGCCAGAAGAAATAGTGTCAGATAACGGACCTCCCTTCAACTCAGAAAAATTTGTCATATTTTTAAAGTCAAAAGGTATTAAGGTCAGCAAATATCCACCATATCACCCACAATCCAATGGATTAGCTGAAAGGGCGGTGAGAACGGTGAAGGATTCTTTGAAGAAATATCTGTTAGATACAATATTCAAAATATTAAATCTACAGAGAAAACTTAACCAGTTCTTGATAAGTTATAGAAACGACCCATGTACAGTAACAAAAGTCACACCATCAGAAAAAATATTTTGTTTTGTGCCACATACCTTAATCTCAAAAATTAATCCAACAATAGCACACAAAAGAGTCAGTCAGGAAAATTGCAAGGAACAAAGGGAAATTATTATGAACAAAAATGTGGGAGAGGAATTTTATGAAGAAGAAGAGGTATATTATAGGAACCATTTCAAAGAAATTTTAAGATGGATTCCAGCGGTAGTGAAAAAGCGATTAAGTGAAGTCATATATTTAATAAGCATAAATGGGATAATACGAAGAGTACATAAGAATCAATTAAGAAGAAAAATATTACACGATAAGTCGATGATAACTAGGGCATTGCCAACAAAAAACTGGTCGTACAAAAGAAAAAGAAGTAAGTCGAGTCCACCACCAGTGCGTAGATCACAAAGACTAGAAGGACAACCCCGTTTTAAATACCCAAGATAAGTAAACTTCGTTAAGGGGGAGATGTAACAGGATTAGATAGTAAACTTCGTTTAAGAGGGAGAATGTAGAGTTGTAAATGTGTAAGGTACAAATAGTGCGTATGTACGTTTAAGTAGTAGTAAGAGATTATATGTATCTATATGGTAAGAATAAACAGTCGCATACGGAGAGTCAAAGAGTACGCATCACAGTAGACACAACAAACACGTATATTAGTCTTTCACGAGTGTACATGAGGGTTAAAAAATTTACTTGTGTTCAGCTAGTCAAAAAAGAGGCTCGAATGAGCGCCGGCACGTGCTTATTTCTAGTCGATCCTTGGACGTCCACCCAGCCTCTTCGGTCATCGCTCCAACGCTGTTTCGGGCTCCTTCGGGTTCTGCGAGTCGACCTCGAACGGCTGGGTATAACAATTTCGGTCGGACTGTTTACATTTGTTAACAGCCGTTGTAATGGAAAATAAAAAAAACAAGTAAAAACATCTTTCCCCCAAAAAATTTATCATTAAGGTTTTCTTTTACAAACTATATTTTATTGATTTCGTTTCAGTCATTTTCAATCACATCTGTAAAAGCACACTGTCAAAGGTACTTTAATGTCTAAACTGATTTCACTTGTTTTGTTGGCCATTGATATTTCCCAGGGTGCCATCATTTTCCATAATCTCCAGGCGTGTCTATTTTTGTTTTGTTTAGGGATAACGTTATCCGAAGATTCGTGTTCTGTAGTTTTTGCTCAAGCAATCGTAAAACACATTTTAAACATAAGTTACTGTACCTCAAGTTACATACATTTACATACTCATACATTTACGTTCGAAGACCAGAAATGTTTGTTGCACGGTATTAATGAAAAGATTCTTTATAGTCCTTTGAAACTGATACGTATAATTTGTAACACTACAGCTGCACAGTTAGCTAAGTTGATTAACTGGTGGAGACTACTTTGTTTGAAATAACTAACATTGTGGACCGCGCCTTGGAGATGTTCGCATCTATAGCTGTGAATCGAAACGTTTCAATTAAAGGTTATTTGTTATCTATTTATGCCAAAAGCATTTAGTGGATATTTTGAGATTTCATATAAGAAAACGTTAAAATGGTATGCTTTGAAAATTTTCAAATTGAAATGTAGCTAGCTGATACATCAATACTAATAGACAATTTTCATGGTCATCGAATCCGCAAAATGAGTCACCGTTGGCCTTTTAAACGCGCATTGCTTAAGCTACACCTGTAGCAGGCTTGTCATGGAGCACTTGCGCGATTCATCATCTGCTAGCGCGATTTTACGGGACTCGCAATAGACATCGTGAAGGGTAGAAGGGTAGCCTGTTGCAATTACGTCACTGTATTGCTGCTTTTTATTGTAGCTGTAAAAGATAATTCGATTTCGTAGTCATTTGTCTAGCGCTTGCGTAATATTTGTTTATTGATCTCACAGTACCTTGATAGATTTGCATAGTCGAGCTCATAGATGGATCTCAGAAACAAAAGTTGATGGTAGCACCACTCACTTAACGAATCCAAGGTCGTTTAGTTGGTTTGTGTATTAACATATGTGGCTGCAAATAGATTTATCCAACGTAGGTTGTAAATGGAATCATTGTGCATATGTGTGTTTAGAGTCTGAGTACTCCCAATATACAATTTAATGGTGTAATGAGAATACTTACCAAATCTCACCAAATGTACTCCATTATCACTCCAAGCACCTCTCAAAAGCTCAGTTTTAACACCTTGCTTCAAGTATTTTATTTTCGTGGCTCCATGTGTTTTCTCGATTATTGTCCAACTGTGTGTTCCACCTATCCTGTTCTGCGGCGTTGTCCACTTGTTAGAAACTCTTGCTGTGCGTTATGCACTATTATATGACTATACGACAGCAGAACTTCGTAATCTTCTGCTACATTTGTTTCGTTTAATGCTTCTCTGTATATTTGGTTTGTAATGGAAAAATAAAATCGTTTTCTTGCTGAGGGTGCGTCTGACTCGATCACAATTTTCCAAACTAGTTTTTGCAACCAACAGACAGCGTCTCTCAAAACACTGTGGAGATCGTCAATCGTGGGTGCAGAGCGATGTGCCCTTCTTCTATTATCCGCGTTCATTATTGATTTCTGACTTGTTGCAACCTTTTGTGCTCTGAGTGGCTCACACGCGTATTCGTATCAATTAGCGATAGATTTCCTTTCAAGGGTTCACTTCTTGCACTTAGAAGGTCATGTAATAACCACAAACTGTTCGCTTTGCCGGTGAGAGCGAAACTAAATGAAGCTCCATGTTGCCCGTTGCGGTATATTCAGCCAATGCACAATGGGCAGTTGTGAACAAATGTTGGTATAATACATTCTTTTGGTAAACAACCTAATGGAACATGTAATTGTAAATGCTTCACTTTTTCAAATAGAGCATTGACAACTCATGTTTCTATGATGGAAATATAATAAATCCGTCTGTAAAGATTACAATTTTGTCGCAATTAATTAGAAGATTTTTGGCCCGCCAAAGGTCCATCGTGCGAGTTGAGTATCGCGACAGCGCGCAAGTGTTGTCTGGAGCATTCGCAAATGCTGCTTCATAAATTCTGCTGTAGAAACACAAGTGTTCGAATGACTCATTCCACGTGTCATTCACAGTAGCCAGGGGGCGGAATCATCCATGCAAGCAAAACGATCATCGACAGTGGTACGACGAGAGAATTGTGTTGTCTCGTTTTTACATTCTTTTCACATGCTGTAACGTGCGTCAACTCTACGAAACTCTACAATTTGTGCTTTCTCTATCCTTCTTTTCTGTGTTCTGTTATTTCGATTTTTGGTCTCCGCTGAGAATAGTTGCGTATCATGCATTTTTGTACTCTGGTGTTTGAGAGCGTAAGGGAGGAGAGTTTGTTTTATACAGGGTTTTACACTTTAGTTTTGACTGGCAGCACACATTTTTTGATGCGCCGCACTCAATTTCTTGTCGCCGGCACATATTTTTGATTACAAGCACCGAATTTTTGAACGGGAGCATTTAATTTTATCAGCCCGATTCTTGAAAGCTTTTAGGCCGCATGTTTATAACCCCCTTGTGAAAGATTGGTTTGAGTTTGAAGCACTTGTTTATATGCAATATTGTTTGTTTTTTTTGGTTACTTGATAATTTTTTGGGCAAAATATATTTAATAAATTATGAGAAAATTTATAAAACATATATTGGGTTACGTATTTGAAGTATTATGCCCAAATCCCTCAAATTGTATGTATGCAACAGATTTGTTTAAATGTGCAGTGGTGGATCCTTGGAGATAACCTATGTCAATGGGATTGGTTCAACCTAGCTGCCAAATTGTGCTAACCGACAGAATCGCGGCAGATTTGAAATCTTCTCGAGAGTTATTCACGGACAACGGTGTAAAAACTTCGCAAAACTGAATATATTCGCACATAATACTGCTGCTGCTAACAATAGTGTTGTGTGTAATTAGACAGGTACGTAATTGTTCGTTCGAAACTTAGAGAATCTGTTCACCCACGATCTTGTTTACAGGTATCACACAGGTATCAAAACGTGTTACACTTTTGCAACACATGAAGCTACGCATTCAAAAGAGGTACTGTATATTTTATCCTTGCAATACAACAAGGAAATAATTCTGTTTACATGATAATCCTACAGCAAACATGGATATACATATAATATACATGGATGGATACAATATAATCCTTTAATTTGTCGTGCAATTGTTGTCGTACTGACACGCACGCCGTATTGGTTAAACACCATGTCCGCCAACACTTTCAATGTTAATGTGCAGTCGTTATCTATCCACAAGCGAATGCTATTTACTGCATCATCTGGCAAGAGCTTAGGACGTTTACCTCCACGTTTTGCAGCCGCAATCTCCCAAGTCTTTTGGTACTTCTTTATAATATGGTACACTGTTCCTCGATTAATATTGAGCATTTCTGCTATTTCTTTGCCAGATGCACCATTCTCGTACGCTGTAACAACACGGTTTCTATCTACGTCAGACGTAGTTTTGTTACGGCGTCGAGGTACAGCCTCCGATGTATCCATGTTTGCTGTAGGATTATCATGTAAACAGAATTATTTCCTTGTTGTATTGCAAGGATAAAATATAAAGTACCTCTTTTGAATGCGTAGCTTCATGTGTTGCAAAAGTGTAACACGTTTTGATACCTGTGTGATACCTGTAAACAAGATCGTGGGTGAACAGATTCTCTAAGTTTCGAACGAACAATTACGTACCTGTCTAATTACACACAACACTATTGTTAGCAGCAGCAGTATTATGTGCGAATATATTCAGTTTTGCGAAGTTTTTACACCGTTGTCCGTGAATAACTCTCGAGAAGATTTCAAATCTGCCGCGATTCTGTCGGTTAGCACAATTTGGCAGCTAGGTTGAACCAATCCCATTGACATAGGTTATCTCCAAGGATCCACCACTGCACATTTAAACAAATCTGTTGCATACATACAATTTGAGGGATTTGGGCATAATACTTCAAATACGTAACCCAATATATGTTTTATAAATTTTCTCATAATTTATTAAATATATTTTGCCCAAAAAATTATCAAGTAACCAAAAAAAACAAACAATATTGCATATAAACAAGTGCTTCAAACTCAAACCAATCTTTCACAAGGGGGTTATAAACATGCGGCCTAAAAGCTTTCAAGAATCGGGCTGATAAAATTAAATGCTCCCGTTCAAAAATTCGGTGCTTGTAATCAAAAATATGTGCCGGCGACAAGAAATTGAGTGCGGCGCGTCAAAAAATGTGTGCTGCCAGTCAAAACTAAAGTGTAAAACCCTGTAAATCACGATGTCTCTTTCCCCTTCCCTTTTATGTGTAAAGCGATTGTGCGTTCGTTAATTTGGGTAAAATTCTGCTAGTTTGCATCTCTTTCTCTCTTGCACTGAGGTATTTTGAATCGTACAGACTGTGGTTTCGATCAGTAAAATACGCCATTATTCGTTTAATGATATTTTGCACGCAACTATTGTGGCTACGAGTTTGTTAACGATAATTTCGCAATGCAAGATACTCTATGAGTATAAATGTACATTATGATCGATGTATGTATGTTTTCCATTTTCTTCAAGTGAGATCTTCAACTCACTGTAATCCTCCGAGACACTACCGTTCGTATTTGTTAAATTTCGCGATGGCGGGATGAAAGTGTTTGGTTTGGGAGCCCAGTGTCAAAATGACCGTATTAAACATTTGCTTACCTGCTGTTTACACAAAATGCAGGCGCGAGACACAGAAACTACGCTTCCGCATCTTCCGCATTAAACGCTGGATAGTTAATTCGCAAGCTCGATACCGCGATCTGCTTCTCTTCCTAGGACTCAGCGGTTGCAGTGGTTAAATTGTTTATTCGAGAGGCCGGAAAAAACCGAAAAGATACTGTTTTCAGTTTATATAGAAACCAATAGCCCTTATTAGACCTTAGACCTTCACTTGTTTTCTTTGTCGCGCAAAGGCGAGGTAACGTGCGCGCATTCCTCAATAAAAACGCGCACGAGTGATGTGACTGTTTGCATTGCATGCAAATTGTAAACCGGTTTTGGATTATTATTACTCTATCTTGCTCGGGCACATGGAATAGTGCTTGTAATGCGTGAGTAGAAGCAGCAGAACAATATTTTATTGTCAGATTTTACGAGCGTTTCAAGTCCGACCATCCAGTTCCATCGGAACAGGGAAGACAACAGTGCAGGATCGACGAGGAGGGTGCACAACACACACTCCTCTGCAAAGAGTACAACGCATTTCGGCGCATCGACAGTGTTCGAGGTCGAGGAGTTTTTTTGTTTTTTTTTTTTATTAATTTTATAGAGGCTTTGGACCTTCTGGCTGACATTCGCCTCCTGAGGTCGAGCAGTGGTTTAGCGGGACTGCGCCAAAACGCTAATTCCTTTCCCTCCGGATCTAGATGACCCCGGACGGTGGTTTACAAATGCCCGTGGCAACCGTATCCACCCTCCACTCACGTGTTCGTCTGTTGAAAATTCCGACTCCGTTAGTAAGCAAAGAAAAAAACGCAACACAAGTGGAGCAGTTTGGAGCGTTGTAAGCGAGCAATTTCGCGATGGACAGGAGACTCCAGACGAAAGTTTCATTCATGTGTCGCGGTGCTGCATAGGTCAGCATCCCTCAATGATGACAGTCGTTTGTGATTGTGACTCTCCCTGATGCGACTCGCTATCTAACTCGCTCTCTTTTGTTTATCCTCCCAGATGATCGATGATCGGCGACATCAAGCGAGCATTGAAAAACTGCAAACGCTCAACCAATACGGACTAAAAATTTTGTAATCTAGGTTTGATTTTGGAGTAAATCAACGCATCATTATAATAATATTAAATGAATATTCGGATTTTCTTAAACTCCATTCGCGTTAGTAAACTTTCCATGCTCAACATAACTTTAAGTTTAACATACTGTTCCGTCTCCTACAGAACGGATTACATCCATACCGCATACTTATCCCTAGCGCATTCCCATCCCTAGCGCATTCCCATCACTAGCGTGTACCCATCCCTATCGCGTTCCCATCTTGAAGTGTCAGAATTTTACCGCCAAGCGTGGAGGGAGTAGTTATATTCCTGAACCATTAAAGAAGTGAAATATTCCAAACCAAATCAAAAGTGTTACAGTCCACTTATACCAGATTATGTTAAGCTCACCCTGACGGAGTTTGTACGAACACATACTTTACTGTATGGTCCCGACTTTACTTTACATACAAAACTGAGACGACGTCATCTTACACCCTTTTCAATATTTGTATCAAATCAATGTCCAAATACTAACATTTCTTCCTGTTGCATTCCGCTAGATTGATCGATAACATAAAGTGAACTCACTAATTTATTTATGTAAAACACAATTACAATACAACAGATTAAAACACTTTTATCCGTCCGGTCAGTCAACGCTCTCTGTTCTCCGTCCTGAGTTGTACCACGCTCTTACTACTATGGTATACTTACTACTTACTAATGGTAGCGCGTTACTGTCAATGAGAGTAACAGCGTTACAACACAGAATGGTTTCTTTATCTTTATACTTTATACTTTATACTATCTTAAGCGGTGTGTACGAGCAGGGCGTGTGGAAAAGAAGAATGACCCCGACCTCGCTGAGCTATTTAATAGAATTGATATCCTGACGGGAGTCAAAACCAGAAGGATACGATGGTTGGGACACATGATGAAATTGCCGAGCTCATGTCCCACCAGGAAGGTGATCGTCAACGACCCGTTCGACATGAGACGCAGAGAAATGAGGCGCAACGAGTTCGATGGCCTGATCAAGTAGAGTAGAACCTGTCGAGGATGGGATGCAGCCAGGGGTGGAGGAGAGCAGCGTTGGATCGAGATTGCTGAAAACGAATTGGTGACCTGGCCATGTCAGCACGACATGCTTAACTGTGAGCGGATCAAGAAGAAGAAAAAGGACAACGTTCAACATGCCAAAGCAAGGATCCATCTAAAGACCTTCAACAAGTAGATTGAAAAAATCGGAGAGACAAGCAGGCCACGTCCGTTAAAGCGCAAGCTTGAAAGCTGTATCATAATCTACTGCGTAGCAAATCCGTATGTGTTTTCATGGACGATGAGTCGTTAAATTCGACTACGCTTCTGAGAAGTCAATATTGCACCATGCGCGAAGTCCAGGTAGTCGATGATGCCGATAAATTGATTATTACTGAAAAATTCGGTTAAATTAGTATGAGTAATGTGGTCAGAACCATTTGTGACATGAAGGAAACTGCGCCCAAAAGAAGGACCAATCGAAACCAAGGGATACCTCAGAAAACTCGTTAAAGTAGCGGAAACAATCGAAATATTTGCGGAAGATTGGCATAAGGTGTTCAATTTAGTCTGATGAGTAGCGTTAAGGCAAAAGTGCGGTCGTTGTCATATGATTGACATAGTTGTTATTTCTTTCTATGCAATTAACTAAGAACAGGATAGTGAAATGATTATTAACTAAACAATACACATTTTGCCAAAAGTTGTATATTATTCCGTATTTTTTACGGTGCTTCTACTTTCTGGGGCATCCTATACATGACCAGAGAAGCGATCCGAAATTGAAACTACACCATTTTATGGTGATTTTGTGCAGAAACGTGGATTGGAGCATTCTCTTGCAGTCTCTCGCTCTTGCTTCCAAAGATGTAATACTTTGATTCGTCACTAAATAACCTTACTTTGCACTCCAAGAAGCGTGATATATCGAAAGATTTAATTTTTCATAACTAATATCTCTTTTTCTTTTTCGCCGGCCATCGATAGTTTATCCATTTTTGTATAATCCGTTGTCTGACTATTTATAGGTCAATGTTCATGGACGTTTGGTTCTAGATTTAGTCATTAATCAAGTCAAGATATGAAAGCAGTTTTTTACGATGTTAACAAATAATGAAGTCTCTCAGATTGTTATGTAATGACTTATATCATGTCGCAGACATATATTAGGTCAACAAACGAGATTGTATCATCCTCACGATAAGGGTTAGTTATACAGTTAGTTAGAGTACACATTTACACATGATCAAATGTTATTAGAATTAGCGATGTTAAGCCTTATTTACACGTTATCAAGGCATTAGTAGTACACGTGATGTTAATAAAATCGCTCATCGCTTTTCAAATCAAATAAAGAATACAAATCAAATATAAATGAAAGGGTCGCGTTCGTAAGAATATGATTAAAAAATATGTAACAACATTGCACTTGTTTTGTCGGATACTGAATATAACCATCGCCTTCCCTACTCATTCCATCTTGCGATAACACGGCCTACCTTCGGCCAAAACGATCCGTTTTACGAGTGAAACTATAATTTAACAGCTATGCTCTCTTTGTTCTTTTCATAACGATAGTTGCCCACCGGACCCGAATAATCAACTTCCCTTTTCTAGTTTTTCATATTGGACTATAAGATTATAATTGCTAAGCCTAATGGGTGGACAAATATTTCTTGAATAAAGGAGTAAACGAATGATTAAACTTGTTTAAAATAATGAATGTTGTGGACTGCATCTGCATTTCATGGAAGTTTTGAGTTACTGTGCAAGGAGGAGTTCAAATGCTTTGATTAGACAAATTACAAAATGAATTGTGACCAGCTGAGACATCAGTCCTGACTATCAATTCAAATTGAAAGCTTTTCCCTATCTACCGCAATAACCGCATGTCGATTTCTTTCGGCATTAGATCGCAGTAACATTTTCGATGATCATCAAAGCTGGCAAGTTGTAGCTTGTAGACTTGTGGTTGGAAGTTTTGAAACTCGCATTGCTATTGGCTATATCTATAGCAGATTTGCCATGGAGTACTTGCGCAATTCATCGTCTGCTAGCGTGAGTTTACGGGTCGCATAGGCATAGCGAAGGGTAGCCTCTTGCGCTTACGTCACTGTGTTGCTGCGTTTTATTGTAGCTGTAAAGATAATTAAATGTCTTATTCATGTGTTTAACGCTGGTGTTATAGGATTTGTTTATTGAACTCACATCACCTGGACACATTTGCATAACCGAGCTCATGGACGGACACAAAGGTTAATACGGTAACCCCTCACGTTGATTGAATCCTGGGTCGCTTCGTAGGTTTATATAATAGGATATTTCCAGCTGCAAACAGATTCATTCATTGTAGGTTGTAGATCGACAAATTATTAAGTACACTACAATAACAATTTAATGGTCTAATGAGAACACTCACCAAATTCCACTAAATACACACAGCTATGTTCATTATCACTCTTTTCCGTCCAAAACCTTCCAAAATAACTGTTTTTATCGAATTGTTTTGAGATTTTTTTGTTTTAAGGACTCCGTGTCACGAATTGTTTCAGATTTCAAATCTTCCATCTCCATTCTGTTCCAATCGCTTGCGATTTAATTATCTTCTTATCACGTCGAAGTTCTGCGTATACTTTCCTCAGTTGCACAATATAGCATTATGTGGGCACAACTTAGCAACCTTCGGAAATGAAAAGTCCGATTTGCTTCATGATTGGCTCTACGAAGCAAATCACTTGCACTGGAAGTAAAAAAATCTTTTCTTTCTGAAGGTAATTCAGATTCGTTCACAATTATCCAAATTATCACTACCACCAAATGAATAGCTTTTTTCAATATACGGTTCAGATCTGCATTCAGGTTAGCATTGTTAGATGCCCTTCTCCTTCTGTTATTCGCGTTCATTGTTCAGGACTTCAAACTCTTTCACTTAAAAAAGGGTTAACTTTTACTTGCACTCAGCAGATATTGCCTGCTGTTCTATGTAACTGATCGTTGCGGTGGTGCGTTCGCCAACTCGGTTCACTCACGCTCAGTAAATAATCACGGCTGTTCGCTTTGCCGATGAAACAGGAACTAAACAAAGCTTCATACCGCTCGATGCGGTCTACGCTGCCAATGCACAGTGTCGAGATATAATTTTACTGTTGGTAAATAACATAACAAAATATGAAAATTCCACGATACATGATACACGATGATTTCTTCTGAATGAAGAATATTACCAGTTGACAATGGTAAAAAAGTAATTTTGATTATTTTAACGATAGATACAGATTCAAAATTCACTATTCACTTGAGTCAAAAATCGTCCTTTTATAGCAAAATATGTTCGAAGAAGATGCCCAAACGTCGAGATATTGTCAATATTGAGCAACTGTCGAATTTTGCGTTTGAATTTAATGACAATAAATAATCTGCTTATATGTAACAATTAAATAATAACTATATTCACATGACACTAACAAAAACAGTGAATCTTTCGAATTAATCTTGGTTTAAATGGCTTTTAACACAATATCAAAGCTTAGATTTTTGCCACGACATACGCCCATCGTGCGAACAAAGTCGACTGCAAAGCACGTAGTGTTGGAAGCGTTGCGATTGCTGATTCATGTGTTGAAATTCGCTGAAAAAAACGCAAGCGTTCGAAAGACGGATTCCTCGGTTGACGGGAAACTCAGAGATGGAAGTTTCGTGCGAGTGTCGCGTAACTGTATGTAAAGAGCAACATCCCTCAATGATGACATTGGATTGTGATTGACTCTCCCTGATGCAACTCGCTGTATCTCTCGCTCTCTTTTGTTTATTCTCCCAGATGATCAATGATCATCTCTTATCAGATCGATCAAACTAGCGGAAAGCAACAGGAAGAATAGTTCGGATTAGGACATTGATTCGATACAAATATTGAAAAGGGTGTAAGATGACGTCGTCTCAGTTTTGTATGACAGTAAAGTATGTGAAATTAAAAGGTTATGTTGAGCATGGAAAGTTTCCTAAAGCGAATAGAGTTTAAGAAAATACAAATTTTAATTTAATATTATTATAATACTCCAAAATCAAACCTAGTTTACAAAATTTTTAGTCCGTATTGGTTGAGCGTTTGCAGTTTTTCAATGCTCGCTTGATGTCGCCGATCATCGATCATCTGGGAGGATAAACAAAAGAGAGCGAGATAGATAGCGAGTCGCATCAGAGAGAGAGTCACAATCACAAACGACTGTCATCATTGAGGGATGCTGACCTATGCATGTCAGCCAGAAGGTCCAAAGCCTCTATAAAATGAATCAAAAAAACAAAAATAAATTCCTCGACCGCGACTTCGAACTCTGTCGATGCGCTGAGATGTGCAGTACTCTTGGCAGGGGAGTGTGTGTTGTGCACCCTCCTCGTCGATCCTGCACTGTTGTCTTCCCTGTTCCGATGGACCTGGATGGTCGGACTTGAAACGCTCGTAAAACCTAGCAATAAAATATTGTTCTGCTGCTTCTACTCACGCATTACCAGCACTATTCCATGTGCCCGAGCAAGATAGAGTAATAATAATCCAAAACCGGTTTACAGTTTGCATGCAATGTCACATCACTTGTCAGTCACATCACTCGTGCGCGTTTTCCTTGAGGAATGCGCGCACGTTACTTCTCCTTTGCGCGACAAAGAAATAAAGGTACAAAGGTGCAAGGTGAAGGTACAAAGGTCTAATAAGGGCTATCGGTTTCTATGCAAACTGAAAACAGTATCTTTTTGGTTTTTTCCGGCCACTCGAATAAACAATTTGACCACTCCACCCGCTGAGTCCTAGGAAGAGAAGCAGATCGCGGTATCGAGCTTGCGAATTAACTATCCAGCGTTTAATGCGGAAGATGCGGAAGCGTAGTTTCTGTGTCTCGCGCCTGCATTTTGTGTAAACAGCAGGTAAGCAAATGTTTAATACGGTCATTTTGACACTGGGCTCCCAAACCAAACACTTTCATCCCGCCATCGCGAAATTTAACAAATACGAACGGTAGTGTCTCGGAGGATTACAGTGAGTTGAAGATCTCACTTGAAGAAAATGGAAAACATACATACATCGATCATAATGTACATTTATACTCATAGAGTATCTTGCATTGCGAAATTATCGTTAACAAACTCGTAGCCACAATAGTTGCGTGCAAAATATCATTAAACGAATAATTGTTTGGTTTGGGAGCCCAGTGTCAAAATGACCGTATTAAACATTTGCTTACCTGCTGTTTACACAAAATGCAGGCGCGAGACACAGAAACTACGCTTCCGCATCTTCCGCATTAAACGCTGGATAGTTAATTCGCAAGCTCGATACCGCGATCTGCTTCTCTTCCTAGGACTCAGCGGTTGCAGTGGTTAAATTGTTTATTCGAGAGGCCGGAAAAAACCGAAAAGATACTGTTTTCAGTTTGTATAGAAACCAATAGCCCTTATTAGACCTTAGACCTTCACTTGTTTTCTTTGTCGCGCAAAGGCGAGGTAACGTGCGCGCATTCCTCAATAAAAACGCGCACGAGTGATGTGACTGTTTGCATTGCATGCAAATTGTAAACCGGTTTTGGATTATTATTACTCTATCTTGCTCGGGCACATGGAATAGTGCTTGTAATGCGTGAGTAGAAGCAGCAGAACAATATTTTATTGTCAGATTTTACGAGCGTTTCAAGTCCGACCATCCAGTTCCATCGGAACAGGGAAGACAACAGTGCAGGATCGACGAGGAGGGTGCACAACACACACTCCTCTGCAAAGAGTACAACGCATTTCGGCGCATCGACAGTGTTCGAGGTCGAGGAGTTTTTTTGTTTTTTTTTTTAATTAATTTTATAGAGGCTTTGGACCTTCTGGCTGACATTCGCCTCCTGAGGTCGAGCAGTGGTTTAGCGGGACTGCGCCAAAACGCTAATTCCTTTCCCTCCGGATCTAGATGACCCCGGACGGTGGTTTACAAATGCCCGTGGCAACCGTATCCACCCTCCACTCACGTGTTCGTCTGTTGAAAATTCCGACTCCGTTAGTAAGCAAAGAAAAAAACGCAACACAAGTGGAGCAGTTTGGAGCGTTGTAAGCGAGCAATTTCGCGATGGACAGGAGACTCCAGACGAAAGTTTCATTCATGTGTCGCGGTGCTGCATAGGTCAGCATCCCTCAATGATGACAGTCGTTTGTGATTGTGACTCTCCCTGATGCGACTCGCTATCTAACTCGCTCTCTTTTGTTTATCCTCCCAGATGATCGATGATCGGCGACATCAAGCGAGCATTGAAAAACTGCAAACGCTCAACCAATACGGACTAAAAATTTTGTAATCTAGGTTTGATTTTGGAGTAAATCAACGCATCATTATAATAATATTAAATGAATATTCGGATTTTCTTAAACTCCATTCGCGTTAGTAAACTTTCCATGCTCAACATAACTTTAAGTTTAACATACTGTTCCGTCTCCTACAGAACGGATTACATCCATACCGCATACTTATCCCTAGCGCATTCCCATCCCTAGCGCATTCCCATCACTAGCGTGTACCCATCCCTATCGCGTTCCCATCTTGAAGTGTCAGAATTTTACCGCCAAGCGTGGAGGGAGTAGTTATATTCCTGAACCATTAAAGAAGTGAAATATTCCAAACCAAATCAAAAGTGTTACAGTCCACTTATACCAGATTATGTTAAGCTCACCCTGACGGAGTTTGTACGAACACATACTTTACTGTATGGTCCCGACTTTACTTTACATACAAAACTGAGACGACGTCATCTTACACCCTTTTCAATATTTGTATCAAATCAATGTCCAAATACTAACATTTCTTCCTGTTGCATTCCGCTAGATTGATCGATAACATAAAGTGAACTCACTAATTTATTTATGTAAAACACAATTACAATACAACAGATTAAAACACTTTTATCCGTCCGGTCAGTCAACGCTCTCTGTTCTCCGTCTTGAGTTGTACCACGCTCTTACTACTATGGTATACTTACTACTTACTAATGGTAGCGCGTTACTGTCAATGAGAGTAACAGCGTTACAACACAGAATGGTTTCTTTATCTTTATACTTTATACTTTATACTATCTTAAGCGGTGTGTACGAGCAGGGCGTGTGGAAAAGAAGAATGACCCCGACCTCGCTGAGCTATTTAATAGAATTGATATCCTGACGGGAGTCAAAACCAGAAGGATACGATGGTTGGGACACATGATGAAATTGCCGAGCTCATGTCCCACCAGGAAGGTGATCGTCAACGACCCGTTCGACATGAGACGCAGAGAAATGAGGCGCAACGAGTTCGATGGCCTGATCAAGTAGAGTAGAACCTGTCGAGGATGGGATGCAGCCAGGGGTGGAGGAGAGCAGCGTTGGATCGAGATTGCTGAAAACGAATTGGTGACCTGGCCATGTCAGCACGACATGCTTAACTGTGAGCGGATCAAGAAGAAGAAAAAGGACAACGTTCAACATGCCAAAGCAAGGATCCATCTAAAGACCTTCAACAAGTAGATTGAAAAAATCGGAGAGACAAGCAGGCCACGTCCGTTAAAGCGCAAGCTCGAAAGCTGTATCATAATCTACTGCGTAGCAAATCCGTATGTGTTTTCATGGACGATGAGTCGTTAAATTCGACTACGCTTCTGAGAAGTCAATATTGCACCATGCGCGAAGTCCAGGTAGTCGATGATGCCGATAAATTGATTATTACTGAAAAATTCGGTTAAATTAGTATGAGTAATGTGGTCAGAACCATTTGTGACATGAAGGAAACTGCGCCCAAAAGAAGGACCAATCGAAACCAAGGGATACCTCAGAAAACTCGTTAAAGTAGCGGAAACAATCGAAATATTTGCGGAAGATTGGCATAAGGTGTTCAATTTAGTCTGATGAGTAGCGTTAAGGCAAAAGTGCGGTCGTTGTCATATGATTGACATAGTTGTTATTTCTTTCTATGCAATTAACTAAGAACAGGATAGTGAAATGATTATTAACTAAACAATACACATTTTGCCAAAAGTTGTATATTATTCCGTATTTTTTACGGTGCTTCTACTTTCTGGGGCATCCTATACATGACCAGAGAAGCGATCCGAAATTGAAACTACACCATTTTATGGTGATTTTGTGCAGAAACGTGGATTGGAGCATTCTCTTGCAGTCTCTCGCTCTTGCTTCCAAAGATGTAATACTTTGATTCGTCACTAAATAACCTTACTTTGCACTCCAAGAAGCGTGATATATCGAAAGATTTAATTTTTCATAACTAATATCTCTTTTTCTTTTTCGCCGGCCATCGATAGTTTATCCATTTTTGTATAATCCGTTGTCTGACTATTTATAGGTCAATGTTCATGGACGTTTGGTTCTAGATTTAGTCATTAATCAAGTCAAGATATGAAAGCAGTTTTTTACGATGTTAACAAATAATGAAGTCTCTCAGATTGTTATGTAATGACTTATATCATGTCGCAGACATATATTAGGTCAACAAACGAGATTGTATCATCCTCACGATAAGGGTTAGTTATACAGTTAGTTAGAGTACACATTTACACATGATCAAATGTTATTAGAATTAGCGATGTTAAGCCTTATTTACACGTTATCAAGGCATTAGTAGTACACGTGATGTTAATAAAATCGCTCATCGCTTTTCAAATCAAATAAAGAATACAAATCAAATATAAATGAAAGGGTCGCGTTCGTAAGAATATGATTAAAAAATATGTAACAACATTGCACTTGTTTTGTCGGATACTGAATATAACCATCGCCTTCCCTACTCATTCCATCTTGCGATAACACGGCCTACCTTCGGCCAAAACGATCCGTTTTACGAGTGAAACTATAATTTAACAGCTATGCTCTCTTTGTTCTTTTCATAACGATAGTTGCCCACCGGACCCGAATAATCAACTTCCCTTTTCTAGTTTTTCATATTGGACTATAAGATTATAATTGCTAAGCCTAATGGGTGGACAAATATTTCTTGAATAAAGGAGTAAACGAATGATTAAACTTGTTTAAAATAATGAATGTTGTGGACTGCATCTGCATTTCATGGAAGTTTTGAGTTACTGTGCAAGGAGGAGTTCAAATGCTTTGATTAGACAAATTACAAAATGAATTGTGACCAGCTGAGACATCAGTCCTGACTATCAATTCAAATTGAAAGCTTTTCCCTATCTACCGCAATAACCGCATGTCGATTTCTTTCGGCATTAGATCGCAGTAACATTTTCGATGATCATCAAAGCTGGCAAGTTGTAGCTTGTAGACTTGTGGTTGGAAGTTTTGAAACTCGCATTGCTATTGGCTATATCTATAGCAGATTTGCCATGGAGTACTTGCGCAATTCATCGTCTGCTAGCGTGAGTTTACGGGTCGCATAGGCATAGCGAAGGGTAGCCTCTTGCGCTTACGTCATTGTGTTGCTGCGTTTTATTGTAGCTGTAAAGATAATTAAATGTCTTATTCATGTGTTTAACGCTGGTGTTATAGGATTTGTTTATTGAACTCACATCACCTGGACACATTTGCATAACCGAGCTCATGGACGGACACAAAGGTTAATACGGTAACCCCTCACGTTGATTGAATCCTGGGTCGCTTCGTAGGTTTATATAATAGGATATTTCCAGCTGCAAACAGATTCATTCATTGTAGGTTGTAGATCGACAAATTATTAAGTACACTACAATAACAATTTAATGGTCTAATGAGAACACTCACCAAATTCCACTAAATACACACAGCTATGTTCATTATCACTCTTTTCCGTCCAAAACCTTCCAAAATAACTGTTTTTATCGAATTGTTTTGAGATTTTTTTGTTTTAAGGACTCCGTGTCACGAATTGTTTCAGATTTCAAATCTTCCATCTCCATTCTGTTCCAATCGCTTGCGATTTAATTATCTTCTTATCACGTCGAAGTTCTGCGTATACTTTCCTCAGTTGCACAATATAGCATTATGTGGGCACAACTTAGCAACCTTCGGAAATGAAAAGTCCGATTTGCTTCATGATTGGCTCTACGAAGCAAATCACTTGCACTGGAAGTAAAAAAATCTTTTCTTTCTGAAGGTACTTCAGATTCGTTCACAATTATCCAAATTATCACTACCACCAAATGAATAGCTTTTTTCAATATACGGTTCAGATCTGCATTCAGGTTAGCATTGTTAGATGCCCTTCTCCTTCTGTTATTCGCGTTCATTGTTCAGGACTTCAAACTCTTTCACTTAAAAAAGGGTTAACTTTTACTTGCACTCAGCAGATATTGCCTGCTGTTCTATGTAACTGATCGTTGCGGTGGTGCGTTCGCCAACTCGGTTCACTCACGCTCAGTAAATAATCACGGCTGTTCGCTTTGCCGATGAAACAGGAACTAAACAAAGCTTCATACCGCTCGATGCGGTCTACGCTGCCAATGCACAGTGTCGAGATATAATTTTACTGTTGGTAAATAACATAACAAAATATGAAAATTCCACGATACATGATACACGATGATTTCTTCTGAATGAAGAATATTACCAGTTGACAATGGTAAAAAAGTAATTTTGATTATTTTAACGATAGATACAGATTCAAAATTCACTATTCACTTGAGTCAAAAATCGTCCTTTTATAGCAAAATATGTTCGAAGAAGATGCCCAAACGTCGAGATATTGTCAATATTGAGCAACTGTCGAATTTTGCGTTTGAATTTAATGACAATAAATAATCTGCTTATATGTAACAATTAAATAATAACTATATTCACATGACACTAACAAAAACAGTGAATCTTTCGAATTAATCTTGGTTTAAATGGCTTTTAACACAATATCAAAGCTTAGATTTTTGCCACGACATACGCCCATCGTGCGAACAAAGTCGACTGCAAAGCACGTAGTGTTGGAAGCGTTGCGATTGCTGATTCATGTGTTGAAATTCGCTGAAAAAAACGCAAGCGTTCGAAAGACGGATTCCTCGGTTGACGGGAAACTCAGAGATGGAAGTTTCGTGCGAGTGTCGCGTAACTGTATGTAAAGAGCAACATCCCTCAATGATGACATTGGATTGTGATTGACTCTCCCTGATGCAACTCGCTGTATCTCTCGCTCTCTTTTGTTTATTCTCCCAGATGATCAATGATCATCTCTTATCAGATCGATCAAACTAGCGGAAAGCAACAGGAAGAATAGTTCGGATTAGGACATTGATTCGATACAAATATTGAAAAGGGTGTAAGATGACGTCGTCTCAGTTTTGTATGACAGTAAAGTATGTGAAATTAAAAGGTTATGTTGAGCATGGAAAGTTTCCTAAAGCGAATAGAGTTTAAGAAAATACAAATTTTAATTTAATATTATTATAATACTCCAAAATCAAACCTAGTTTACAAAATTTTTAGTCCGTATTGGTTGAGCGTTTGCAGTTTTTCAATGCTCGCTTGATGTCGCCGATCATCGATCATCTGGGAGGATAAACAAAAGAGAGCGAGATAGATAGCGAGTCGCATCAGAGAGAGAGTCACAATCACAAACGACTGTCATCATTGAGGGATGCTGACCTATGCATGTCAGCCAGAAGGTCCAAAGCCTCTATAAAATGAATCAAAAAAACAAAAATAAATTCCTCGACCGCGACTTCGAACTCTGTCGATGCGCTGAGATGTGCAGTACTCTTGGCAGGGGAGTGTGTGTTGTGCACCCTCCTCGTCGATCCTGCACTGTTGTCTTCCCTGTTCCGATGGACCTGGATGGTCGGACTTGAAACGCTCGTAAAACCTAGCAATAAAATATTGTTCTGCTGCTTCTACTCACGCATTACCAGCACTATTCCATGTGCCCGAGCAAGATAGAGTAATAATAATCCAAAACCGGTTTACAGTTTGCATGCAATGTCACATCACTTGTCAGTCACATCACTCGTGCGCGTTTTCCTTGAGGAATGCGCGCACGTTACTTCTCCTTTGCGCGACAAAGAAATAAAGGTACAAAGGTGCAAGGTGAAGGTACAAAGGTCTAATAAGGGCTATCGGTTTCTATGCAAACTGAAAACAGTATCTTTTTGGTTTTTTCCGGCCACTCGAATAAACAATTTGACCACTCCACCCGCTGAGTCCTAGGAAGAGAAGCAGATCGCGGTATCGAGCTTGCGAATTAACTATCCAGCGTTTAATGCGGAAGATGCGGAAGCGTAGTTTCTGTGTCTCGCGCCTGCATTTTGTGTAAACAGCAGGTAAGCAAATGTTTAATACGGTCATTTTGACACTGGGCTCCCAAACCAAACACTTTCATCCCGCCATCGCGAAATTTAACAAATACGAACGGTAGTGTCTCGGAGGATTACAGTGAGTTGAAGATCTCACTTGAAGAAAATGGAAAACATACATACATCGATCATAATGTACATTTATACTCATAGAGTATCTTGCATTGCGAAATTATCGTTAACAAACTCGTAGCCACAATAGTTGCGTGCAAAATATCATTAAACGAATAATTGTTTGGTTTGGGAGCCCAGTGTCAAAATGACCGTATTAAACATTTGCTTACCTGCTGTTTACACAAAATGCAGGCGCGAGACACAGAAACTACGCTTCCGCATCTTCCGCATTAAACGCTGGATAGTCAATTCGCAAGCTCGATACCGCGATCTGCTTCTCTTCCTAGGACTCAGCGGTTGCAGTGGTTAAATTGTTTATTCGAGAGGCCGGAAAAAACCGAAAAGATACTGTTTTCAGTTTGTATAGAAACCAATAGCCCTTATTAGACCTTAGACCTTCACTTGTTTTCTTTGTCGCGCAAAGGCGAGGTAACGTGCGCGCATTCCTCAATAAAAACGCGCACGAGTGATGTGACTGTTTGCATTGCATGCAAATTGTAAACCGGTTTTGGATTATTATTACTCTATCTTGCTCGGGCACATGGAATAGTGCTTGTAATGCGTGAGTAGAAGCAGCAGAACAATATTTTATTGTCAGATTTTACGAGCGTTTCAAGTCCGACCATCCAGTTCCATCGGAACAGGGAAGACAACAGTGCAGGATCGACGAGGAGGGTGCACAACACACACTCCTCTGCAAAGAGTACAACGCATTTCGGCGCATCGACAGTGTTCGAGGTCGAGGAGTTTTTTTGTTTTTTTTTTTAATTAATTTTATAGAGGCTTTGGACCTTCTGGCTGACATTCGCCTCCTGAGGTCGAGCAGTGGTTTAGCGGGACTGCGCCAAAACGCTAATTCCTTTCCCTCCGGATCTAGATGACCCCGGACGGTGGTTTACAAATGCCCGTGGCAACCGTATCCACCCTCCACTCACGTGTTCGTCTGTTGAAAATTCCGACTCCGTTAGTAAGCAAAGAAAAAAACGCAACACAAGTGGAGCAGTTTGGAGCGTTGTAAGCGAGCAATTTCGCGATGGACAGGAGACTCCAGACGAAAGTTTCATTCATGTGTCGCGGTGCTGCATAGGTCAGCATCCCTCAATGATGACAGTCGTTTGTGATTGTGACTCTCCCTGATGCGACTCGCTATCTAACTCGCTCTCTTTTGTTTATCCTCCCAGATGATCGATGATCGGCGACATCAAGCGAGCATTGAAAAACTGCAAACGCTCAACCAATACGGACTAAAAATTTTGTAATCTAGGTTTGATTTTGGAGTAAATCAACGCATCATTATAATAATATTAAATGAATATTCGGATTTTCTTAAACTCCATTCGCGTTAGTAAACTTTCCATGCTCAACATAACTTTAAGTTTAACATACTGTTCCGTCTTCTACAGAACGGATTACATCCATACCGCATACTTATCCCTAGCGCATTCCCATCCCTAGCGCATTCCCATCACTAGCGTGTACCCATCCCTATCGCGTTCCCATCTTGAAGTGTCAGAATTTTACCGCCAAGCGTGGAGGGAGTAGTTATATTCCTGAACCATTAAAGAAGTGAAATATTCCAAACCAAATCAAAAGTGTTACAGTCCACTTATACCAGATTATGTTAAGCTCACCCTGACGGAGTTTGTACGAACACATACTTTACTGTATGGTCCCGACTTTACTTTACATACAAAACTGAGACGACGTCATCTTACACCCTTTTCAATATTTGTATCAAATCAATGTCCAAATACTAACATTTCTTCCTGTTGCATTCCGCTAGATTGATCGATAACATAAAGTGAACTCACTAATTTATTTATGTAAAACACAATTACAATACAACAGATTAAAACACTTTTATCCGTCCGGTCAGTCAACGCTCTCTGTTCTCCGTCCTGAGTTGTACCACGCTCTTACTACTATGGTATACTTACTACTTACTAATGGTAGCGCGTTACTGTCAATGAGAGTAACAGCGTTACAACACAGAATGGTTTCTTTATCTTTATACTTTATACTTTATACTATCTTAAGCGGTGTGTACGAGCAGGGCGTGTGGAAAAGAAGAATGACCCCGACCTCGCTGAGCTATTTAATAGAATTGATATCCTGACGGGAGTCAAAACCAGAAGGATACGATGGTTGGGACACATGATGAAATTGCCGAGCTCATGTCCCACCAGGAAGGTGATCGTCAACGACCCGTTCGACATGAGACGCAGAGAAATGAGGCGCAACGAGTTCGATGGCCTGATCAAGTAGAGTAGAACCTGTCGAGGATGGGATGCAGCCAGGGGTGGAGGAGAGCAGCGTTGGATCGAGATTGCTGAAAACGAATTGGTGACCTGGCCATGTCAGCACGACATGCTTAACTGTGAGCGGATCAAGAAGAAGAAAAAGGACAACGTTCAACATGCCAAAGCAAGGATCCATCTAAAGACCTTCAACAAGTAGATTGAAAAAATCGGAGAGACAAGCAGGCCACGTCCGTTAAAGCGCAAGCTCGAAAGCTGTATCATAATCTACTGCGTAGCAAATCCGTATGTGTTTTCATGGACGATGAGTCGTTAAATTCGACTACGCTTCTGAGAAGTCAATATTGCACCATGCGCGAAGTCCAGGTAGTCGATGATGCCGATAAATTGATTATTACTGAAAAATTCGGTTAAATTAGTATGAGTAATGTGGTCAGAACCATTTGTGACATGAAGGAAACTGCGCCCAAAAGAAGGACCAATCGAAACCAAGGGATACCTCAGAAAACTCGTTAAAGTAGCGGAAACAATCGAAATATTTGCGGAAGATTGGCATAAGGTGTTCAATTTAGTCTGATGAGTAGCGTTAAGGCAAAAGTGCGGTCGTTGTCATATGATTGACATAGTTGTTATTTCTTTCTATGCAATTAACTAAGAACAGGATAGTGAAATGATTATTAACTAAACAATACACATTTTGCCAAAAGTTGTATATTATTCCGTATTTTTTACGGTGCTTCTACTTTCTGGGGCTTCCTATACATGACCAGAGAAGCGATCCGAAATTGAAACTACACCATTTTATGGTGATTTTGTGCAGAAACGTGGATTGGAGCATTCTCTTGCAGTCTCTCGCTCTTGCTTCCAAAGATGTAATACTTTGATTCGTCACTAAATAACCTTACTTTGCACTCCAAGAAGCGTGATATATCGAAAGATTTAATTTTTCATAACTAATATCTCTTTTTCTTTTTCGCCGGCCATCGGTAGTTTATCCATTTTTGTATAATCCGTTGTCTGACTATTTATAGGTCAATGTTCATGGACGTTTGGTTCTAGATTTAGTCATTAATCAAGTCAAGATATGAAAGCAGTTTTTTACGATGTTAACAAATAATGAAGTCTCTCAGATTGTTATGTAATGACTTATATCATGTCGCAGACATATATTAGGTCAACAAACGAGATTGTATCATCCTCACGATAAGGGTTAGTTATACAGTTAGTTAGAGTACACATTTACACATGATCAAATGTTATTAGAATTAGCGATGTTAAGCCTTATTTACACGTTATCAAGGCATTAGTAGTACACGTGATGTTAATAAAATCGCTCATCGCTTTTCAAATCAAATAAAGAATACAAATCAAATATAAATGAAAGGGTCGCGTTCGTAAGAATATGATTAAAAAATATGTAACAACATTGCACTTGTTTTGTCGGATACTGAATATAACCATCGCCTTCCCTACTCATTCCATCTTGCGATAACACGGCCTACCTTCGGCCAAAACGATCCGTTTTACGAGTGAAACTATAATTTAACAGCTATGCTCTCTTTGTTCTTTTCATAACGATAGTTGCCCACCGGACCCGAATAATCAACTTCCCTTTTCTAGTTTTTCATATTGGACTATAAGATTATAATTGCTAAGCCTAATGGGTGGACAAATATTTCTTGAATAAAGGAGTAAACGAATGATTAAACTTGTTTAAAATAATGAATGTTGTGGACTGCATCTGCATTTCATGGAAGTTTTGAGTTACTGTGCAAGGAGGAGTTCAAATGCTTTGATTAGACAAATTACAAAATGAATTGTGACCAGCTGAGACATCAGTCCTGACTATCAATTCAAATTGAAAGCTTTTCCCTATCTACCGCAATAACCGCATGTCGATTTCTTTCGGCATTAGATCGCAGTAACATTTTCGATGATCATCAAAGCTGGCAAGTTGTAGCTTGTAGACTTGTGGTTGGAAGTTTTGAAACTCGCATTGCTATTGGCTATATCTATAGCAGATTTGCCATGGAGTACTTGCGCAATTCATCGTCTGCTAGCGTGAGTTTACGGGTCGCATAGGCATAGCGAAGGGTAGCCTCTTGCGCTTACGTCACTGTGTTGCTGCGTTTTATTGTAGCTGTAAAGATAATTAAATGTCTTATTCATGTCTTTAACGCTGGTGTTATAGGATTTGTTTATTGAACTCACATCACCTGGACACATTTGCATAACCGAGCTCATGGACGGACACAAAGGTTAATACGGTAACCCCTCACGTTGATTGAATCCTGGGTCGCTTCGTAGGTTTATATAATAGGATATTTCCAGCTGCAAACAGATTCATTCATTGTAGGTTGTAGATCGACAAATTATTAAGTACACTACAATAACAATTTAATGGTCTAATGAGAACACTCACCAAATTCCACTAAATACACACAGCTATGTTCATTATCACTCTTTTCCGTCCAAAACCTTCCAAAATAACTGTTTTTATCGAATTGTTTTGAGATTTTTTTGTTTTAAGGACTCCGTGTCACGAATTGTTTCAGATTTCAAATCTTCCATCTCCATTCTGTTCCAATCGCTTGCGATTTAATTATCTTCTTATCACGTCGAAGTTCTGCGTATACTTTCCTCAGTTGCACAATATAGCATTATGTGGGCACAACTTAGCAACCTTCGGAAATGAAAAGTCCGATTTGCTTCATGATTGGCTCTACGAAGCAAATCACTTGCACTGGAAGTAAAAAAATCTTTTCTTTCTGAAGGTAATTCAGATTCGTTCACAATTATCCAAATTATCACTACCACCAAATGAATAGCTTTTTTCAATATACGGTTCAGATCTGCATTCAGGTTAGCATTGTTAGATGCCCTTCTCCTTCTGTTATTCGCGTTCATTGTTCAGGACTTCAAACTCTTTCACTTAAAAAAGGGTTAACTTTTACTTGCACTCAGCAGATATTGCCTGCTGTTCTATGTAACTGATCGTTGCGGTGGTGCGTTCGCCAACTCGGTTCACTCACGCTCAGTAAATAATCACGGCTGTTCGCTTTGCCGATGAAACAGGAACTAAACAAAGCTTCATACCGCTCGATGCGGTCTACGCTGCCAATGCACAGTGTCGAGATATAATTTTACTGTTGGTAAATAACATAACAAAATATGAAAATTCCACGATACATGATACACGATGATTTCTTCTGAATGAAGAATATTACCAGTTGACAATGGTAAAAAAGTAATTTTGATTATTTTAACGATAGATACAGATTCAAAATTCACTATTCACTTGAGTCAAAAATCGTCCTTTTATAGCAAAATATGTTCGAAGAAGATGCCCAAACGTCGAGATATTGTCAATATTGAGCAACTGTCGAATTTTGCGTTTGAATTTAATGACAATAAATAATCTGCTTATATGTAACAATTAAATAATAACTATATTCACATGACACTAACAAAAACAGTGAATCTTTCGAATTAATCTTGGTTTAAATGGCTTTTAACACAATATCAAAGCTTAGATTTTTGCCACGACATACGCCCATCGTGCGAACAAAGTCGACTGCAAAGCACGTAGTGTTGGAAGCGTTGCGATTGCTGATTCATGTGTTGAAATTCGCTGAAAAAAACGCAAGCGTTCGAAAGACGGATTCCTCGGTTGACGGGAAACTCAGAGATGGAAGTTTCGTGCGAGTGTCGCGTAACTGTATGTAAAGAGCAACATCCCTCAATGATGACATTGGATTGTGATTGACTCTCCCTGATGCAACTCGCTGTATCTCTCGCTCTCTTTTGTTTATTCTCCCAGATGATCAATGATCATCTCTTATCAGATCGATCAAACTAGCGGAAAGCAACAGGAAGAATAGTTCGGATTAGGACATTGATTCGATACAAATATTGAAAAGGGTGTAAGATGACGTCGTCTCAGTTTTGTATGACAGTAAAGTATGTGAAATTAAAAGGTTATGTTGAGCATGGAAAGTTTCCTAAAGCGAATAGAGTTTAAGAAAATACAAATTTTAATTTAATATTATTATAATACTCCAAAATCAAACCTAGTTTACAAAATTTTTAGTCCGTATTGGTTGAGCGTTTGCAGTTTTTCAATGCTCGCTTGATGTCGCCGATCATCGATCATCTGGGAGGATAAACAAAAGAGAGCGAGATAGATAGCGAGTCGCATCAGAGAGAGAGTCACAATCACAAACGACTGTCATCATTGAGGGATGCTGACCTATGCATGTCAGCCAGAAGGTCCAAAGCCTCTATAAAATGAATCAAAAAAACAAAAATAAATTCCTCGACCGCGACTTCGAACTCTGTCGATGCGCTGAGATGTGCAGTACTCTTGGCAGGGGAGTGTGTGTTGTGCACCCTCCTCGTCGATCCTGCACTGTTGTCTTCCCTGTTCCGATGGACCTGGATGGTCGGACTTGAAACGCTCGTAAAACCTAGCAATAAAATATTGTTCTGCTGCTTCTACTCACGCATTACCAGCACTATTCCATGTGCCCGAGCAAGATAGAGTAATAATAATCCAAAACCGGTTTACAGTTTGCATGCAATGTCACATCACTTGTCAGTCACATCACTCGTGCGCGTTTTCCTTGAGGAATGCGCGCACGTTACTTCTCCTTTGCGCGACAAAGAAATAAAGGTACAAAGGTGCAAGGTGAAGGTACAAAGGTCTAATAAGGGCTATCGGTTTCTATGCAAACTGAAAACAGTATCTTTTTGGTTTTTTCCGGCCACTCGAATAAACAATTTGACCACTCCACCCGCTGAGTCCTAGGAAGAGAAGCAGATCGCGGTATCGAGCTTGCGAATTAACTATCCAGCGTTTAATGCGGAAGATGCGGAAGCGTAGTTTCTGTGTCTCGCGCCTGCATTTTGTGTAAACAGCAGGTAAGCAAATGTTTAATACGGTCATTTTGACACTGGGCTCCCAAACCAAACACTTTCATCCCGCCATCGCGAAATTTAACAAATACGAACGGTAGTGTCTCGGAGGATTACAGTGAGTTGAAGATCTCACTTGAAGAAAATGGAAAACATACATACATCGATCATAATGTACATTTATACTCATAGAGTATCTTGCATTGCGAAATTATCGTTAACAAACTCGTAGCCACAATAGTTGCGTGCAAAATATCATTAAACGAATAATTGTTTGGTTTGGGAGCCCAGTGTCAAAATGACCGTATTAAACATTTGCTTACCTGCTGTTTACACAAAATGCAGGCGCGAGACACAGAAACTACGCTTCCGCATCTTCCGCATTAAACGCTGGATAGTCAATTCGCAAGCTCGATACCGCGATCTGCTTCTCTTCCTAGGACTCAGCGGTTGCAGTGGTTAAATTGTTTATTCGAGAGGCCGGAAAAAACCGAAAAGATACTGTTTTCAGTTTGTATAGAAACCAATAGCCCTTATTAGACCTTAGACCTTCACTTGTTTTCTTTGTCGCGCAAAGGCGAGGTAACGTGCGCGCATTCCTCAATAAAAACGCGCACGAGTGATGTGACTGTTTGCATTGCATGCAAATTGTAAACCGGTTTTGGATTATTATTACTCTATCTTGCTCGGGCACATGGAATAGTGCTTGTAATGCGTGAGTAGAAGCAGCAGAACAATATTTTATTGTCAGATTTTACGAGCGTTTCAAGTCCGACCATCCAGTTCCATCGGAACAGGGAAGACAACAGTGCAGGATCGACGAGGAGGGTGCACAACACACACTCCTCTGCAAAGAGTACAACGCATTTCGGCGCATCGACAGTGTTCGAGGTCGAGGAGTTTTTTTGTTTTTTTTTTTAATTAATTTTATAGAGGCTTTGGACCTTCTGGCTGACATTCGCCTCCTGAGGTCGAGCAGTGGTTTAGCGGGACTGCGCCAAAACGCTAATTCCTTTCCCTCCGGATCTAGATGACCCCGGACGGTGGTTTACAAATGCCCGTGGCAACCGTATCCACCCTCCACTCACGTGTTCGTCTGTTGAAAATTCCGACTCCGTTAGTAAGCAAAGAAAAAAACGCAACACAAGTGGAGCAGTTTGGAGCGTTGTAAGCGAGCAATTTCGCGATGGACAGGAGACTCCAGACGAAAGTTTCATTCATGTGTCGCGGTGCTGCATAGGTCAGCATCCCTCAATGATGACAGTCGTTTGTGATTGTGACTCTCCCTGATGCGACTCGCTATCTAACTCGCTCTCTTTTGTTTATCCTCCCAGATGATCGATGATCGGCGACATCAAGCGAGCATTGAAAAACTGCAAACGCTCAACCAATACGGACTAAAAATTTTGTAATCTAGGTTTGATTTTGGAGTAAATCAACGCATCATTATAATAATATTAAATGAATATTCGGATTTTCTTAAACTCCATTCGCGTTAGTAAACTTTCCATGCTCAACATAACTTTAAGTTTAACATACTGTTCCGTCTTCTACAGAACGGATTACATCCATACCGCATACTTATCCCTAGCGCATTCCCATCCCTAGCGCATTCCCATCACTAGCGTGTACCCATCCCTATCGCGTTCCCATCTTGAAGTGTCAGAATTTTACCGCCAAGCGTGGAGGGAGTAGTTATATTCCTGAACCATTAAAGAAGTGAAATATTCCAAACCAAATCAAAAGTGTTACAGTCCACTTATACCAGATTATGTTAAGCTCACCCTGACGGAGTTTGTACGAACACATACTTTACTGTATGGTCCCGACTTTACTTTACATACAAAACTGAGACGACGTCATCTTACACCCTTTTCAATATTTGTATCAAATCAATGTCCAAATACTAACATTTCTTCCTGTTGCATTCCGCTAGATTGATCGATAACATAAAGTGAACTCACTAATTTATTTATGTAAAACACAATTACAATACAACAGATTAAAACACTTTTATCCGTCCGGTCAGTCAACGCTCTCTGTTCTCCGTCCTGAGTTGTACCACGCTCTTACTACTATGGTATACTTACTACTTACTAATGGTAGCGCGTTACTGTCAATGAGAGTAACAGCGTTACAACACAGAATGGTTTCTTTATCTTTATACTTTATACTTTATACTATCTTAAGCGGTGTGTACGAGCAGGGCGTGTGGAAAAGAAGAATGACCCCGACCTCGCTGAGCTATTTAATAGAATTGATATCCTGACGGGAGTCAAAACCAGAAGGATACGATGGTTGGGACACATGATGAAATTGCCGAGCTCATGTCCCACCAGGAAGGTGATCGTCAACGACCCGTTCGACATGAGACGCAGAGAAATGAGGCGCAACGAGTTCGATGGCCTGATCAAGTAGAGTAGAACCTGTCGAGGATGGGATGCAGCCAGGGGTGGAGGAGAGCAGCGTTGGATCGAGATTGCTGAAAACGAATTGGTGACCTGGCCATGTCAGCACGACATGCTTAACTGTGAGCGGATCAAGAAGAAGAAAAAGGACAACGTTCAACATGCCAAAGCAAGGATCCATCTAAAGACCTTCAACAAGTAGATTGAAAAAATCGGAGAGACAAGCAGGCCACGTCCGTTAAAGCGCAAGCTCGAAAGCTGTATCATAATCTACTGCGTAGCAAATCCGTATGTGTTTTCATGGACGATGAGTCGTTAAATTCGACTACGCTTCTGAGAAGTCAATATTGCACCATGCGCGAAGTCCAGGTAGTCGATGATGCCGATAAATTGATTATTACTGAAAAATTCGGTTAAATTAGTATGAGTAATGTGGTCAGAACCATTTGTGACATGAAGGAAACTGCGCCCAAAAGAAGGACCAATCGAAACCAAGGGATACCTCAGAAAACTCGTTAAAGTAGCGGAAACAATCGAAATATTTGCGGAAGATTGGCATAAGGTGTTCAATTTAGTCTGATGAGTAGCGTTAAGGCAAAAGTGCGGTCGTTGTCATATGATTGACATAGTTGTTATTTCTTTCTATGCAATTAACTAAGAACAGGATAGTGAAATGATTATTAACTAAACAATACACATTTTGCCAAAAGTTGTATATTATTCCGTATTTTTTACGGTGCTTCTACTTTCTGGGGCATCCTATACATGACCAGAGAAGCGATCCGAAATTGAAACTACACCATTTTATGGTGATTTTGTGCAGAAACGTGGATTGGAGCATTCTCTTGCAGTCTCTCGCTCTTGCTTCCAAAGATGTAATACTTTGATTCGTCACTAAATAACCTTACTTTGCACTCCAAGAAGCGTGATATATCGAAAGATTTAATTTTTCATAACTAATATCTCTTTTTCTTTTTCGCCGGCCATCGATAGTTTATCCATTTTTGTATAATCCGTTGTCTGACTATTTATAGGTCAATGTTCATGGACGTTTGGTTCTAGATTTAGTCATTAATCAAGTCAAGATATGAAAGCAGTTTTTTACGATGTTAACAAATAATGAAGTCTCTCAGATTGTTATGTAATGACTTATATCATGTCGCAGACATATATTAGGTCAACAAACGAGATTGTATCATCCTCACGATAAGGGTTAGTTATACAGTTAGTTAGAGTACACATTTACACATGATCAAATGTTATTAGAATTAGCGATGTTAAGCCTTATTTACACGTTATCAAGGCATTAGTAGTACACGTGATGTTAATAAAATCGCTCATCGCTTTTCAAATCAAATAAAGAATACAAATCAAATATAAATGAAAGGGTCGCGTTCGTAAGAATATGATTAAAAAATATGTAACAACATTGCACTTGTTTTGTCGGATACTGAATATAACCATCGCCTTCCCTACTCATTCCATCTTGCGATAACACGGCCTACCTTCGGCCAAAACGATCCGTTTTACGAGTGAAACTATAATTTAACAGCTATGCTCTCTTTGTTCTTTTCATAACGATAGTTGCCCACCGGACCCGAATAATCAACTTCCCTTTTCTAGTTTTTCATATTGGACTATAAGATTATAATTGCTAAGCCTAATGGGTGGACAAATATTTCTTGAATAAAGGAGTAAACGAATGATTAAACTTGTTTAAAATAATGAATGTTGTGGACTGCATCTGCATTTCATGGAAGTTTTGAGTTACTGTGCAAGGAGGAGTTCAAATGCTGAATGATTAGACAAATTACAAAATGAATTGTGACCAGCTGAGACATCAGTCCTGACTATCAATTCAAATTGAAAGCTTTTCCCTATCTACCGCAATAACCGCATGTCGATTTCTTTCGGCATTAGATCGCAGTAACATTTTCGATGATCATCAAAGCTGGCAAGTTGTAGCTTGTAGACTTGTGGTTGGAAGTTTTGAAACTCGCATTGCTATTGGCTATATCTATAGCAGATTTGCCATGGAGTACTTGCGCAATTCATCGTCTGCTAGCGTGAGTTTACGGGTCGCATAGGCATAGCGAAGGGTAGCCTCTTGCGCTTACGTCACTGTGTTGCTGCGTTTTATTGTAGCTGTAAAGATAATTAAATGTCTTATTCATGTGTTTAACGCTGGTGTTATAGGATTTGTTTATTGAACTCACATCACCTGGACACATTTGCATAACCGAGCTCATGGACGGACACAAAGGTTAATACGGTAACCCCTCACGTTGATTGAATCCTGGGTCGCTTCGTAGGTTTATATAATAGGATATTTCCAGCTGCAAACAGATTCATTCATTGTAGGTTGTAGATCGACAAATTATTAAGTACACTACAATAACAATTTAATGGTCTAATGAGAACACTCACCAAATTCCACTAAATACACACAGCTATGTTCATTATCACTCTTTTCCGTCCAAAACCTTCCAAAATAACTGTTTTTATCGAATTGTTTTGAGATTTTTTTGTTTTAAGGACTCCGTGTCACGAATTGTTTCAGATTTCAAATCTTCCATCTCCATTCTGTTCCAATCGCTTGCGATTTAATTATCTTCTTATCACGTCGAAGTTCTGCGTATACTTTCCTCAGTTGCACAATATAGCATTATGTGGGCACAACTTAGCAACCTTCGGAAATGAAAAGTCCGATTTGCTTCATGATTGGCTCTACGAAGCAAATCACTTGCACTGGAAGTAAAAAAATCTTTTCTTTCTGAAGGTAATTCAGATTCGTTCACAATTATCCAAATTATCACTACCACCAAATGAATAGCTTTTTTCAATATACGGTTCAGATCTGCATTCAGGTTAGCATTGTTAGATGCCCTTCTCCTTCTGTTATTCGCGTTCATTGTTCAGGACTTCAAACTCTTTCACTTAAAAAAGGGTTAACTTTTACTTGCACTCAGCAGATATTGCCTGCTGTTCTATGTAACTGATCGTTGCGGTGGTGCGTTCGCCAACTCGGTTCACTCACGCTCAGTAAATAATCACGGCTGTTCGCTTTGCCGATGAAACAGGAACTAAACAAAGCTTCATACCGCTCGATGCGGTCTACGCTGCCAATGCACAGTGTCGAGATATAATTTTACTGTTGGTAAATAACATAACAAAATATGAAAATTCCACGATACATGATACACGATGATTTCTTCTGAATGAAGAATATTACCAGTTGACAATGGTAAAAAAGTAATTTTGATTATTTTAACGATAGATACAGATTCAAAATTCACTATTCACTTGAGTCAAAAATCGTCCTTTTATAGCAAAATATGTTCGAAGAAGATGCCCAAACGTCGAGATATTGTCAATATTGAGCAACTGTCGAATTTTGCGTTTGAATTTAATGACAATAAATAATCTGCTTATATGTAACAATTAAATAATAACTATATTCACATGACACTAACAAAAACAGTGAATCTTTCGAATTAATCTTGGTTTAAATGGCTTTTAACACAATATCAAAGCTTAGATTTTTGCCACGACATACGCCCATCGTGCGAACAAAGTCGACTGCAAAGCACGTAGTGTTGGAAGCGTTGCGATTGCTGATTCATGTGTTGAAATTCGCTGAAAAAAACGCAAGCGTTCGAAAGACGGATTCCTCGGTTGACGGGAAACTCAGAGATGGAAGTTTCGTGCGAGTGTCGCGTAACTGTATGTAAAGAGCAACATCCCTCAATGATGACATTGGATTGTGATTGACTCTCCCTGATGCAACTCGCTGTATCTCTCGCTCTCTTTTGTTTATTCTCCCAGATGATCAATGATCATCTCTTATCAGATCGATCAAACTAGCGGAAAGCAACAGGAAGAATAGTTCGGATTAGGACATTGATTCGATACAAATATTGAAAAGGGTGTAAGATGACGTCGTCTCAGTTTTGTATGACAGTAAAGTATGTGAAATTAAAAGGTTATGTTGAGCATGGAAAGTTTCCTAAAGCGAATAGAGTTTAAGAAAATACAAATTTTAATTTAATATTATTATAATACTCCAAAATCAAACCTAGTTTACAAAATTTTTAGTCCGTATTGGTTGAGCGTTTGCAGTTTTTCAATGCTCGCTTGATGTCGCCGATCATCGATCATCTGGGAGGATAAACAAAAGAGAGCGAGATAGATAGCGAGTCGCATCAGAGAGAGAGTCACAATCACAAACGACTGTCATCATTGAGGGATGCTGACCTATGCATGTCAGCCAGAAGGTCCAAAGCCTCTATAAAATGAATCAAAAAAACAAAAATAAATTCCTCGACCGCGACTTCGAACTCTGTCGATGCGCTGAGATGTGCAGTACTCTTGGCAGGGGAGTGTGTGTTGTGCACCCTCCTCGTCGATCCTGCACTGTTGTCTTCCCTGTTCCGATGGACCTGGATGGTCGGACTTGAAACGCTCGTAAAACCTAGCAATAAAATATTGTTCTGCTGCTTCTACTCACGCATTACCAGCACTATTCCATGTGCCCGAGCAAGATAGAGTAATAATAATCCAAAACCGGTTTACAGTTTGCATGCAATGTCACATCACTTGTCAGTCACATCACTCGTGCGCGTTTTCCTTGAGGAATGCGCGCACGTTACTTCTCCTTTGCGCGACAAAGAAATAAAGGTACAAAGGTGCAAGGTGAAGGTACAAAGGTCTAATAAGGGCTATCGGTTTCTATGCAAACTGAAAACAGTATCTTTTTGGTTTTTTCCGGCCACTCGAATAAACAATTTGACCACTCCACCCGCTGAGTCCTAGGAAGAGAAGCAGATCGCGGTATCGAGCTTGCGAATTAACTATCCAGCGTTTAATGCGGAAGATGCGGAAGCGTAGTTTCTGTGTCTCGCGCCTGCATTTTGTGTAAACAGCAGGTAAGCAAATGTTTAATACGGTCATTTTGACACTGGGCTCCCAAACCAAACACTTTCATCCCGCCATCGCGAAATTTAACAAATACGAACGGTAGTGTCTCGGAGGATTACAGTGAGTTGAAGATCTCACTTGAAGAAAATGGAAAACATACATACATCGATCATAATGTACATTTATACTCATAGAGTATCTTGCATTGCGAAATTATCGTTAACAAACTCGTAGCCACAATAGTTGCGTGCAAAATATCATTAAACGAATAATTGTTTGGTTTGGGAGCCCAGTGTCAAAATGACCGTATTAAACATTTGCTTACCTGCTGTTTACACAAAATGCAGGCGCGAGACACAGAAACTACGCTTCCGCATCTTCCGCATTAAACGCTGGATAGTTAATTCGCAAGCTCGATACCGCGATCTGCTTCTCTTCCTAGGACTCAGCGGTTGCAGTGGTTAAATTGTTTATTCGAGAGGCCGGAAAAAACCGAAAAGATACTGTTTTCAGTTTGTATAGAAACCAATAGCCCTTATTAGACCTTAGACCTTCACTTGTTTTCTTTGTCGCGCAAAGGCGAGGTAACGTGCGCGCATTCCTCAATAAAAACGCGCACGAGTGATGTGACTGTTTGCATTGCATGCAAATTGTAAACCGGTTTTGGATTATTATTACTCTATCTTGCTCGGGCACATGGAATAGTGCTTGTAATGCGTGAGTAGAAGCAGCAGAACAATATTTTATTGTCAGATTTTACGAGCGTTTCAAGTCCGACCATCCAGTTCCATCGGAACAGGGAAGACAACAGTGCAGGATCGACGAGGAGGGTGCACAACACACACTCCTCTGCAAAGAGTACAACGCATTTCGGCGCATCGACAGTGTTCGAGGTCGAGGAGTTTTTTTGTTTTTTTTTTTTTATTAATTTTATAGAGGCTTTGGACCTTCTGGCTGACATTCGCCTCCTGAGGTCGAGCAGTGGTTTAGCGGGACTGCGCCAAAACGCTAATTCCTTTCCCTCCGGATCTAGATGACCCCGGACGGTGGTTTACAAATGCCCGTGGCAACCGTATCCACCCTCCACTCACGTGTTCGTCTGTTGAAAATTCCGACTCCGTTAGTAAGCAAAGAAAAAAACGCAACACAAGTGGAGCAGTTTGGAGCGTTGTAAGCGAGCAATTTCGCGATGGACAGGAGACTCCAGACGAAAGTTTCATTCATGTGTCGCGGTGCTGCATAGGTCAGCATCCCTCAATGATGACAGTCGTTTGTGATTGTGACTCTCCCTGATGCGACTCGCTATCTAACTCGCTCTCTTTTGTTTATCCTCCCAGATGATCGATGATCGGCGACATCAAGCGAGCATTGAAAAACTGCAAACGCTCAACCAATACGGACTAAAAATTTTGTAATCTAGGTTTGATTTTGGAGTAAATCAACGCATCATTATAATAATATTAAATGAATATTCGGATTTTCTTAAACTCCATTCGCGTTAGTAAACTTTCCATGCTCAACATAACTTTAAGTTTAACATACTGTTCCGTCTCCTACAGAACGGATTACATCCATACCGCATACTTATCCCTAGCGCATTCCCATCCCTAGCGCATTCCCATCACTAGCGTGTACCCATCCCTATCGCGTTCCCATCTTGAAGTGTCAGAATTTTACCGCCAAGCGTGGAGGGAGTAGTTATATTCCTGAACCATTAAAGAAGTGAAATATTCCAAACCAAATCAAAAGTGTTACAGTCCACTTATACCAGATTATGTTAAGCTCACCCTGACGGAGTTTGTACGAACACATACTTTACTGTATGGTCCCGACTTTACTTTACATACAAAACTGAGACGACGTCATCTTACACCCTTTTCAATATTTGTATCAAATCAATGTCCAAATACTAACATTTCTTCCTGTTGCATTCCGCTAGATTGATCGATAACATAAAGTGAACTCACTAATTTATTTATGTAAAACACAATTACAATACAACAGATTAAAACACTTTTATCCGTCCGGTCAGTCAACGCTCTCTGTTCTCCGTCCTGAGTTGTACCACGCTCTTACTACTATGGTATACTTACTACTTACTAATGGTAGCGCGTTACTGTCAATGAGAGTAACAGCGTTACAACACAGAATGGTTTCTTTATCTTTATACTTTATACTTTATACTATCTTAAGCGGTGTGTACGAGCAGGGCGTGTGGAAAAGAAGAATGACCCCGACCTCGCTGAGCTATTTAATAGAATTGATATCCTGACGGGAGTCAAAACCAGAAGGATACGATGGTTGGGACACATGATGAAATTGCCGAGCTCATGTCCCACCAGGAAGGTGATCGTCAACGACCCGTTCGACATGAGACGCAGAGAAATGAGGCGCAACGAGTTCGATGGCCTGATCAAGTAGAGTAGAACCTGTCGAGGATGGGATGCAGCCAGGGGTGGAGGAGAGCAGCGTTGGATCGAGATTGCTGAAAACGAATTGGTGACCTGGCCATGTCAGCACGACATGCTTAACTGTGAGCGGATCAAGAAGAAGAAAAAGGACAACGTTCAACATGCCAAAGCAAGGATCCATCTAAAGACCTTCAACAAGTAGATTGAAAAAATCGGAGAGACAAGCAGGCCACGTCCGTTAAAGCGCAAGCTCGAAAGCTGTATCATAATCTACTGCGTAGCAAATCCGTATGTGTTTTCATGGACGATGAGTCGTTAAATTCGACTACGCTTCTGAGAAGTCAATATTGCACCATGCGCGAAGTCCAGGTAGTCGATGATGCCGATAAATTGATTATTACTGAAAAATTCGGTTAAATTAGTATGAGTAATGTGGTCAGAACCATTTGTGACATGAAGGAAACTGCGCCCAAAAGAAGGACCAATCGAAACCAAGGGATACCTCAGAAAACTCGTTAAAGTAGCGGAAACAATCGAAATATTTGCGGAAGATTGGCATAAGGTGTTCAATTTAGTCTGATGAGTAGCGTTAAGGCAAAAGTGCGGTCGTTGTCATATGATTGACATAGTTGTTATTTCTTTCTATGCAATTAACTAAGAACAGGATAGTGAAATGATTATTAACTAAACAATACACATTTTGCCAAAAGTTGTATATTATTCCGTATTTTTTACGGTGCTTCTACTTTCTGGGGCATCCTATACATGACCAGAGAAGCGATCCGAAATTGAAACTACACCATTTTATGGTGATTTTGTGCAGAAACGTGGATTGGAGCATTCTCTTGCAGTCTCTCGCTCTTGCTTCCAAAGATGTAATACTTTGATTCGTCACTAAATAACCTTACTTTGCACTCCAAGAAGCGTGATATATCGAAAGATTTAATTTTTCATAACTAATATCTCTTTTTCTTTTTCGCCGGCCATCGATAGTTTATCCATTTTTGTATAATCCGTTGTCTGACTATTTATAGGTCAATGTTCATGGACGTTTGGTTCTAGATTTAGTCATTAATCAAGTCAAGATATGAAAGCAGTTTTTTACGATGTTAACAAATAATGAAGTCTCTCAGATTGTTATGTAATGACTTATATCATGTCGCAGACATATATTAGGTCAACAAACGAGATTGTATCATCCTCACGATAAGGGTTAGTTATACAGTTAGTTAGAGTACACATTTACACATGATCAAATGTTATTAGAATTAGCGATGTTAAGCCTTATTTACACGTTATCAAGGCATTAGTAGTACACGTGATGTTAATAAAATCGCTCATCGCTTTTCAAATCAAATAAAGAATACAAATCAAATATAAATGAAAGGGTCGCGTTCGTAAGAATATGATTAAAAAATATGTAACAACATTGCACTTGTTTTGTCGGATACTGAATATAACCATCGCCTTCCCTACTCATTCCATCTTGCGATAACACGGCCTACCTTCGGCCAAAACGATCCGTTTTACGAGTGAAACTATAATTTAACAGCTATGCTCTCTTTGTTCTTTTCATAACGATAGTTGCCCACCGGACCCGAATAATCAACTTCCCTTTTCTAGTTTTTCATATTGGACTATAAGATTATAATTGCTAAGCCTAATGGGTGGACAAATATTTCTTGAATAAAGGAGTAAACGAATGATTAAACTTGTTTAAAATAATGAATGTTGTGGACTGCATCTGCATTTCATGGAAGTTTTGAGTTACTGTGCAAGGAGGAGTTCAAATGCTTTGATTAGACAAATTACAAAATGAATTGTGACCAGCTGAGACATCAGTCCTGACTATCAATTCAAATTGAAAGCTTTTCCCTATCTACCGCAATAACCGCATGTCGATTTCTTTCGGCATTAGATCGCAGTAACATTTTCGATGATCATCAAAGCTGGCAAGTTGTAGCTTGTAGACTTGTGGTTGGAAGTTTTGAAACTCGCATTGCTATTGGCTATATCTATAGCAGATTTGCCATGGAGTACTTGCGCAATTCATCGTCTGCTAGCGTGAGTTTACGGGTCGCATAGGCATAGCGAAGGGTAGCCTCTTGCGCTTACGTCACTGTGTTGCTGCGTTTTATTGTAGCTGTAAAGATAATTAAATGTCTTATTCATGTGTTTAACGCTGGTGTTATAGGATTTGTTTATTGAACTCACATCACCTGGACACATTTGCATAACCGAGCTCATGGACGGACACAAAGGTTAATACGGTAACCCCTCACGTTGATTGAATCCTGGGTCGCTTCGTAGGTTTATATAATAGGATATTTCCAGCTGCAAACAGATTCATTCATTGTAGGTTGTAGATCGACAAATTATTAAGTACACTACAATAACAATTTAATGGTCTAATGAGAACACTCACCAAATTCCACTAAATACACACAGCTATGTTCATTATCACTCTTTTCCGTCCAAAACCTTCCAAAATAACTGTTTTTATCGAATTGTTTTGAGATTTTTTTGTTTTAAGGACTCCGTGTCACGAATTGTTTCAGATTTCAAATCTTCCATCTCCATTCTGTTCCAATCGCTTGCGATTTAATTATCTTCTTATCACGTCGAAGTTCTGCGTATACTTTCCTCAGTTGCACAATATAGCATTATGTGGGCACAACTTAGCAACCTTCGGAAATGAAAAGTCCGATTTGCTTCATGATTGGCTCTACGAAGCAAATCACTTGCACTGGAAGTAAAAAAATCTTTTCTTTCTGAAGGTAATTCAGATTCGTTCACAATTATCCAAATTATCACTACCACCAAATGAATAGCTTTTTTCAATATACGGTTCAGATCTGCATTCAGGTTAGCATTGTTAGATGCCCTTCTCCTTCTGTTATTCGCGTTCATTGTTCAGGACTTCAAACTCTTTCACTTAAAAAAGGGTTAACTTTTACTTGCACTCAGCAGATATTGCCTGCTGTTCTATGTAACTGATCGTTGCGGTGGTGCGTTCGCCAACTCGGTTCACTCACGCTCAGTAAATAATCACGGCTGTTCGCTTTGCCGATGAAACAGGAACTAAACAAAGCTTCATACCGCTCGATGCGGTCTACGCTGCCAATGCACAGTGTCGAGATATAATTTTACTGTTGGTAAATAACATAACAAAATATGAAAATTCCACGATACATGATACACGATGATTTCTTCTGAATGAAGAATATTACCAGTTGACAATGGTAAAAAAGTAATTTTGATTATTTTAACGATAGATACAGATTCAAAATTCACTATTCACTTGAGTCAAAAATCGTCCTTTTATAGCAAAATATGTTCGAAGAAGATGCCCAAACGTCGAGATATTGTCAATATTGAGCAACTGTCGAATTTTGCGTTTGAATTTAATGACAATAAATAATCTGCTTATATGTAACAATTAAATAATAACTATATTCACATGACACTAACAAAAACAGTGAATCTTTCGAATTAATCTTGGTTTAAATGGCTTTTAACACAATATCAAAGCTTAGATTTTTGCCACGACATACGCCCATCGTGCGAACAAAGTCGACTGCAAAGCACGTAGTGTTGGAAGCGTTGCGATTGCTGATTCATGTGTTGAAATTCGCTGAAAAAAACGCAAGCGTTCGAAAGACGGATTCCTCGGTTGACGGGAAACTCAGAGATGGAAGTTTCGTGCGAGTGTCGCGTAACTGTATGTAAAGAGCAACATCCCTCAATGATGACATTGGATTGTGATTGACTCTCCCTGATGCAACTCGCTGTATCTCTCGCTCTCTTTTGTTTATTCTCCCAGATGATCAATGATCATCTCTTATCAGATCGATCAAACTAGCGGAAAGCAACAGGAAGAATAGTTCGGATTAGGACATTGATTCGATACAAATATTGAAAAGGGTGTAAGATGACGTCGTCTCAGTTTTGTATGACAGTAAAGTATGTGAAATTAAAAGGTTATGTTGAGCATGGAAAGTTTCCTAAAGCGAATAGAGTTTAAGAAAATACAAATTTTAATTTAATATTATTATAATACTCCAAAATCAAACCTAGTTTACAAAATTTTTAGTCCGTATTGGTTGAGCGTTTGCAGTTTTTCAATGCTCGCTTGATGTCGCCGATCATCGATCATCTGGGAGGATAAACAAAAGAGAGCGAGATAGATAGCGAGTCGCATCAGAGAGAGAGTCACAATCACAAACGACTGTCATCATTGAGGGATGCTGACCTATGCATGTCAGCCAGAAGGTCCAAAGCCTCTATAAAATGAATCAAAAAAACAAAAATAAATTCCTCGACCGCGACTTCGAACTCTGTCGATGCGCTGAGATGTGCAGTACTCTTGGCAGGGGAGTGTGTGTTGTGCACCCTCCTCGTCGATCCTGCACTGTTGTCTTCCCTGTTCCGATGGACCTGGATGGTCGGACTTGAAACGCTCGTAAAACCTAGCAATAAAATATTGTTCTGCTGCTTCTACTCACGCATTACCAGCACTATTCCATGTGCCCGAGCAAGATAGAGTAATAATAATCCAAAACCGGTTTACAGTTTGCATGCAATGTCACATCACTTGTCAGTCACATCACTCGTGCGCGTTTTCCTTGAGGAATGCGCGCACGTTACTTCTCCTTTGCGCGACAAAGAAATAAAGGTACAAAGGTGCAAGGTGAAGGTACAAAGGTCTAATAAGGGCTATCGGTTTCTATGCAAACTGAAAACAGTATCTTTTTGGTTTTTTCCGGCCACTCGAATAAACAATTTGACCACTCCACCCGCTGAGTCCTAGGAAGAGAAGCAGATCGCGGTATCGAGCTTGCGAATTAACTATCCAGCGTTTAATGCGGAAGATGCGGAAGCGTAGTTTCTGTGTCTCGCGCCTGCATTTTGTGTAAACAGCAGGTAAGCAAATGTTTAATACGGTCATTTTGACACTGGGCTCCCAAACCAAACACTTTCATCCCGCCATCGCGAAATTTAACAAATACGAACGGTAGTGTCTCGGAGGATTACAGTGAGTTGAAGATCTCACTTGAAGAAAATGGAAAACATACATACATCGATCATAATGTACATTTATACTCATAGAGTATCTTGCATTGCGAAATTATCGTTAACAAACTCGTAGCCACAATAGTTGCGTGCAAAATATCATTATACGAATAATTGTTTGGTTTGGGAGCCCAGTGTCAAAATGACCGTATTAAACATTTGCTTACCTGCTGTTTACACAAAATGCAGGCGCGAGACACAGAAACTACGCTTCCGCATCTTCCGCATTAAACGCTGGATAGTTAATTCGCAAGCTCGATACCGCGATCTGCTTCTCTTCCTAGGACTCAGCGGTTGCAGTGGTTAAATTGTTTATTCGAGAGGCCGGAAAAAACCGAAAAGATACTGTTTTCAGTTTGTATAGAAACCAATAGCCCTTATTAGACCTTAGACCTTCACTTGTTTTCTTTGTCGCGCAAAGGCGAGGTAACGTGCGCGCATTCCTCAATAAAAACGCGCACGAGTGATGTGACTGTTTGCATTGCATGCAAATTGTAAACCGGTTTTGGATTATTATTACTCTATCTTGCTCGGGCACATGGAATAGTGCTTGTAATGCGTGAGTAGAAGCAGCAGAACAATATTTTATTGTCAGATTTTACGAGCGTTTCAAGTCCGACCATCCAGTTCCATCGGAACAGGGAAGACAACAGTGCAGGATCGACGAGGAGGGTGCACAACACACACTCCTCTGCAAAGAGTACAACGCATTTCGGCGCATCGACAGTGTTCGAGGTCGAGGAGTTTTTTTGTTTTTTTTTTTAATTAATTTTATAGAGGCTTTGGACCTTCTGGCTGACATTCGCCTCCTGAGGTCGAGCAGTGGTTTAGCGGGACTGCGCCAAAACGCTAATTCCTTTCCCTCCGGATCTAGATGACCCCGGACGGTGGTTTACAAATGCCCGTGGCAACCGTATCCACCCTCCACTCACGTGTTCGTCTGTTGAAAATTCCGACTCCGTTAGTAAGCAAAGAAAAAAACGCAACACAAGTGGAGCAGTTTGGAGCGTTGTAAGCGAGCAATTTCGCGATGGACAGGAGACTCCAGACGAAAGTTTCATTCATGTGTCGCGGTGCTGCATAGGTCAGCATCCCTCAATGATGACAGTCGTTTGTGATTGTGACTCTCCCTGATGCGACTCGCTATCTAACTCGCTCTCTTTTGTTTATCCTCCCAGATGATCGATGATCGGCGACATCAAGCGAGCATTGAAAAACTGCAAACGCTCAACCAATACGGACTAAAAATTTTGTAATCTAGGTTTGATTTTGGAGTAAATCAACGCATCATTATAATAATATTAAATGAATATTCGGATTTTCTTAAACTCCATTCGCGTTAGTAAACTTTCCATGCTCAACATAACTTTAAGTTTAACATACTGTTCCGTCTCCTACAGAACGGATTACATCCATACCGCATACTTATCCCTAGCGCATTCCCATCCCTAGCGCATTCCCATCACTAGCGTGTACCCATCCCTATCGCGTTCCCATCTTGAAGTGTCAGAATTTTACCGCCAAGCGTGGAGGGAGTAGTTATATTCCTGAACCATTAAAGAAGTGAAATATTCCAAACCAAATCAAAAGTGTTACAGTCCACTTATACCAGATTATGTTAAGCTCACCCTGACGGAGTTTGTACGAACACATACTTTACTGTATGGTCCCGACTTTACTTTACATACAAAACTGAGACGACGTCATCTTACACCCTTTTCAATATTTGTATCAAATCAATGTCCAAATACTAACATTTCTTCCTGTTGCATTCCGCTAGATTGATCGATAACATAAAGTGAACTCACTAATTTATTTATGTAAAACACAATTACAATACAACAGATTAAAACACTTTTATCCGTCCGGTCAGTCAACGCTCTCTGTTCTCCGTCCTGAGTTGTACCACGCTCTTACTACTATGGTATACTTACTACTTACTAATGGTAGCGCGTTACTGTCAATGAGAGTAACAGCGTTACAACACAGAATGGTTTCTTTATCTTTATACTTTATACTTTATACTATCTTAAGCGGTGTGTACGAGCAGGGCGTGTGGAAAAGAAGAATGACCCCGACCTCGCTGAGCTATTTAATAGAATTGATATCCTGACGGGAGTCAAAACCAGAAGGATACGATGGTTGGGACACATGATGAAATTGCCGAGCTCATGTCCCACCAGGAAGGTGATCGTCAACGACCCGTTCGACATGAGACGCAGAGAAATGAGGCGCAACGAGTTCGATGGCCTGATCAAGTAGAGTAGAACCTGTCGAGGATGGGATGCAGCCAGGGGTGGAGGAGAGCAGCGTTGGATCGAGATTGCTGAAAACGAATTGGTGACCTGGCCATGTCAGCACGACATGCTTAACTGTGAGCGGATCAAGAAGAAGAAAAAGGACAACGTTCAACATGCCAAAGCAAGGATCCATCTAAAGACCTTCAACAAGTAGATTGAAAAAATCGGAGAGACAAGCAGGCCACGTCCGTTAAAGCGCAAGCTCGAAAGCTGTATCATAATCTACTGCGTAGCAAATCCGTATGTGTTTTCATGGACGATGAGTCGTTAAATTCGACTACGCTTCTGAGAAGTCAATATTGCACCATGCGCGAAGTCCAGGTAGTCGATGATGCCGATAAATTGATTATTACTGAAAAATTCGGTTAAATTAGTATGAGTAATGTGGTCAGAACCATTTGTGACATGAAGGAAACTGCGCCCAAAAGAAGGACCAATCGAAACCAAGGGATACCTCAGAAAACTCGTTAAAGTAGCGGAAACAATCGAAATATTTGCGGAAGATTGGCATAAGGTGTTCAATTTAGTCTGATGAGTAGCGTTAAGGCAAAAGTGCGGTCGTTGTCATATGATTGACATAGTTGTTATTTCTTTCTATGCAATTAACTAAGAACAGGATAGTGAAATGATTATTAACTAAACAATACACATTTTGCCAAAAGTTGTATATTATTCCGTATTTTTTACGGTGCTTCTACTTTCTGGGGCATCCTATACATGACCAGAGAAGCGATCCGAAATTGAAACTACACCATTTTATGGTGATTTTGTGCAGAAACGTGGATTGGAGCATTCTCTTGCAGTCTCTCGCTCTTGCTTCCAAAGATGTAATACTTTGATTCGTCACTAAATAACCTTACTTTGCACTCCAAGAAGCGTGATATATCGAAAGATTTAATTTTTCATAACTAATATCTCTTTTTCTTTTTCGCCGGCCATCGATAGTTTATCCATTTTTGTATAATCCGTTGTCTGACTATTTATAGGTCAATGTTCATGGACGTTTGGTTCTAGATTTAGTCATTAATCAAGTCAAGATATGAAAGCAGTTTTTTACGATGTTAACAAATAATGAAGTCTCTCAGATTGTTATGTAATGACTTATATCATGTCGCAGACATATATTAGGTCAACAAACGAGATTGTATCATCCTCACGATAAGGGTTAGTTATACAGTTAGTTAGAGTACACATTTACACATGATCAAATGTTATTAGAATTAGCGATGTTAAGCCTTATTTACACGTTATCAAGGCATTAGTAGTACACGTGATGTTAATAAAATCGCTCATCGCTTTTCAAATCAAATAAAGAATACAAATCAAATATAAATGAAAGGGTCGCGTTCGTAAGAATATGATTAAAAAATATGTAACAACATTGCACTTGTTTTGTCGGATACTGAATATAACCATCGCCTTCCCTACTCATTCCATCTTGCGATAACACGGCCTACCTTCGGCCAAAACGATCCGTTTTACGAGTGAAACTATAATTTAACAGCTATGCTCTCTTTGTTCTTTTCATAACGATAGTTGCCCACCGGACCCGAATAATCAACTTCCCTTTTCTAGTTTTTCATATTGGACTATAAGATTATAATTGCTAAGCCTAATGGGTGGACAAATATTTCTTGAATAAAGGAGTAAACGAATGATTAAACTTGTTTAAAATAATGAATGTTGTGGACTGCATCTGCATTTCATGGAAGTTTTGAGTTACTGTGCAAGGAGGAGTTCAAATGCTTTGATTAGACAAATTACAAAATGAATTGTGACCAGCTGAGACATCAGTCCTGACTATCAATTCAAATTGAAAGCTTTTCCCTATCTACCGCAATAACCGCATGTCGATTTCTTTCGGCATTAGATCGCAGTAACATTTTCGATGATCATCAAAGCTGGCAAGTTGTAGCTTGTAGACTTGTGGTTGGAAGTTTTGAAACTCGCATTGCTATTGGCTATATCTATAGCAGATTTGCCATGGAGTACTTGCGCAATTCATCGTCTGCTAGCGTGAGTTTACGGGTCGCATAGGCATAGCGAAGGGTAGCCTCTTGCGCTTACGTCACTGTGTTGCTGCGTTTTATTGTAGCTGTAAAGATAATTAAATGTCTTATTCATGTGTTTAACGCTGGTGTTATAGGATTTGTTTATTGAACTCACATCACCTGGACACATTTGCATAACCGAGCTCATGGACGGACACAAAGGTTAATACGGTAACCCCTCACGTTGATTGAATCCTGGGTCGCTTCGTAGGTTTATATAATAGGATATTTCCAGCTGCAAACAGATTCATTCATTGTAGGTTGTAGATCGACAAATTATTAAGTACACTACAATAACAATTTAATGGTCTAATGAGAACACTCACCAAATTCCACTAAATACACACAGCTATGTTCATTATCACTCTTTTCCGTCCAAAACCTTCCAAAATAACTGTTTTTATCGAATTGTTTTGAGATTTTTTTGTTTTAAGGACTCCGTGTCACGAATTGTTTCAGATTTCAAATCTTCCATCTCCATTCTGTTCCAATCGCTTGCGATTTAATTATCTTCTTATCACGTCGAAGTTCTGCGTATACTTTCCTCAGTTGCACAATATAGCATTATGTGGGCACAACTTAGCAACCTTCGGAAATGAAAAGTCCGATTTGCTTCATGATTGGCTCTACGAAGCAAATCACTTGCACTGGAAGTAAAAAAATCTTTTCTTTCTGAAGGTACTTCAGATTCGTTCACAATTATCCAAATTATCACTACCACCAAATGAATAGCTTTTTTCAATATACGGTTCAGATCTGCATTCAGGTTAGCATTGTTAGATGCCCTTCTCCTTCTGTTATTCGCGTTCATTGTTCAGGACTTCAAACTCTTTCACTTAAAAAAGGGTTAACTTTTACTTGCACTCAGCAGATATTGCCTGCTGTTCTATGTAACTGATCGTTGCGGTGGTGCGTTCGCCAACTCGGTTCACTCACGCTCAGTAAATAATCACGGCTGTTCGCTTTGCCGATGAAACAGGAACTAAACAAAGCTTCATACCGCTCGATGCGGTCTACGCTGCCAATGCACAGTGTCGAGATATAATTTTACTGTTGGTAAATAACATAACAAAATATGAAAATTCCACGATACATGATACACGATGATTTCTTCTGAATGAAGAATATTACCAGTTGACAATGGTAAAAAAGTAATTTTGATTATTTTAACGATAGATACAGATTCAAAATTCACTATTCACTTGAGTCAAAAATCGTCCTTTTATAGCAAAATATGTTCGAAGAAGATGCCCAAACGTCGAGATATTGTCAATATTGAGCAACTGTCGAATTTTGCGTTTGAATTTAATGACAATAAATAATCTGCTTATATGTAACAATTAAATAATAACTATATTCACATGACACTAACAAAAACAGTGAATCTTTCGAATTAATCTTGGTTTAAATGGCTTTTAACACAATATCAAAGCTTAGATTTTTGCCACGACATACGCCCATCGTGCGAACAAAGTCGACTGCAAAGCACGTAGTGTTGGAAGCGTTGCGATTGCTGATTCATGTGTTGAAATTCGCTGAAAAAAACGCAAGCGTTCGAAAGACGGATTCCTCGGTTGACGGGAAACTCAGAGATGGAAGTTTCGTGCGAGTGTCGCGTAACTGTATGTAAAGAGCAACATCCCTCAATGATGACATTGGATTGTGATTGACTCTCCCTGATGCAACTCGCTGTATCTCTCGCTCTCTTTTGTTTATTCTCCCAGATGATCAATGATCATCTCTTATCAGATCGATCAAACTAGCGGAAAGCAACAGGAAGAATAGTTCGGATTAGGACATTGATTCGATACAAATATTGAAAAGGGTGTAAGATGACGTCGTCTCAGTTTTGTATGACAGTAAAGTATGTGAAATTAAAAGGTTATGTTGAGCATGGAAAGTTTCCTAAAGCGAATAGAGTTTAAGAAAATACAAATTTTAATTTAATATTATTATAATACTCCAAAATCAAACCTAGTTTACAAAATTTTTAGTCCGTATTGGTTGAGCGTTTGCAGTTTTTCAATGCTCGCTTGATGTCGCCGATCATCGATCATCTGGGAGGATAAACAAAAGAGAGCGAGTTAGATAGCGAGTCGCATCAGAGAGAGAGTCACAATCACAAACGACTGTCATCATTGAGGGATGCTGACCTATGCATGTCAGCCAGAAGGTCCAAAGCCTCTATAAAATGAATCAAAAAAACAAAAATAAATTCCTCGACCGCGACTTCGAACTCTGTCGATGCGCTGAGATGTGCAGTACTCTTGGCAGGGGAGTGTGTGTTGTGCACCCTCCTCGTCGATCCTGCACTGTTGTCTTCCCTGTTCCGATGGACCTGGATGGTCGGACTTGAAACGCTCGTAAAACCTAGCAATAAAATATTGTTCTGCTGCTTCTACTCACGCATTACCAGCACTATTCCATGTGCCCGAGCAAGATAGAGTAATAATAATCCAAAACCGGTTTACAGTTTGCATGCAATGTCACATCACTTGTCAGTCACATCACTCGTGCGCGTTTTCCTTGAGGAATGCGCGCACGTTACTTCTCCTTTGCGCGACAAAGAAATAAAGGTACAAAGGTGCAAGGTGAAGGTACAAAGGTCTAATAAGGGCTATCGGTTTCTATGCAAACTGAAAACAGTATCTTTTTGGTTTTTTCCGGCCACTCGAATAAACAATTTGACCACTCCACCCGCTGAGTCCTAGGAAGAGAAGCAGATCGCGGTATCGAGCTTGCGAATTAACTATCCAGCGTTTAATGCGGAAGATGCGGAAGCGTAGTTTCTGTGTCTCGCGCCTGCATTTTGTGTAAACAGCAGGTAAGCAAATGTTTAATACGGTCATTTTGACACTGGGCTCCCAAACCAAACACTTTCATCCCGCCATCGCGAAATTTAACAAATACGAACGGTAGTGTCTCGGAGGATTACAGTGAGTTGAAGATCTCACTTGAAGAAAATGGAAAACATACATACATCGATCATAATGTACATTTATACTCATAGAGTATCTTGCATTGCGAAATTATCGTTAACAAACTCGTAGCCACAATAGTTGCGTGCAAAATATCATTAAACGAATAATTGTTTGGTTTGGGAGCCCAGTGTCAAAATGACCGTATTAAACATTTGCTTACCTGCTGTTTACACAAAATGCAGGCGCGAGACACAGAAACTACGCTTCCGCATCTTCCGCATTAAACGCTGGATAGTTAATTCGCAAGCTCGATACCGCGATCTGCTTCTCTTCCTAGGACTCAGCGGTTGCAGTGGTTAAATTGTTTATTCGAGAGGCCGGAAAAAACCGAAAAGATACTGTTTTCAGTTTGTATAGAAACCAATAGCCCTTATTAGACCTTAGACCTTCACTTGTTTTCTTTGTCGCGCAAAGGCGAGGTAACGTGCGCGCATTCCTCAATAAAAACGCGCACGAGTGATGTGACTGTTTGCATTGCATGCAAATTGTAAACCGGTTTTGGATTATTATTACTCTATCTTGCTCGGGCACATGGAATAGTGCTTGTAATGCGTGAGTAGAAGCAGCAGAACAATATTTTATTGTCAGATTTTACGAGCGTTTCAAGTCCGACCATCCAGTTCCATCGGAACAGGGAAGACAACAGTGCAGGATCGACGAGGAGGGTGCACAACACACACTCCTCTGCAAAGAGTACAACGCATTTCGGCGCATCGACAGTGTTCGAGGTCGAGGAGTTTTTTTGTTTTTTTTTTTAATTAATTTTATAGAGGCTTTGGACCTTCTGGCTGACATTCGCCTCCTGAGGTCGAGCAGTGGTTTAGCGGGACTGCGCCAAAACGCTAATTCCTTTCCCTCCGGATCTAGATGACCCCGGACGGTGGTTTACAAATGCCCGTGGCAACCGTATCCACCCTCCACTCACGTGTTCGTCTGTTGAAAATTCCGACTCCGTTAGTAAGCAAAGAAAAAAACGCAACACAAGTGGAGCAGTTTGGAGCGTTGTAAGCGAGCAATTTCGCGATGGACAGGAGACTCCAGACGAAAGTTTCATTCATGTGTCGCGGTGCTGCATAGGTCAGCATCCCTCAATGATGACAGTCGTTTGTGATTGTGACTCTCCCTGATGCGACTCGCTATCTAACTCGCTCTCTTTTGTTTATCCTCCCAGATGATCGATGATCGGCGACATCAAGCGAGCATTGAAAAACTGCAAACGCTCAACCAATACGGACTAAAAATTTTGTAATCTAGGTTTGATTTTGGAGTAAATCAACGCATCATTATAATAATATTAAATGAATATTCGGATTTTCTTAAACTCCATTCGCGTTAGTAAACTTTCCATGCTCAACATAACTTTAAGTTTAACATACTGTTCCGTCTCCTACAGAACGGATTACATCCATACCGCATACTTATCCCTAGCGCATTCCCATCCCTAGCGCATTCCCATCACTAGCGTGTACCCATCCCTATCGCGTTCCCATCTTGAAGTGTCAGAATTTTACCGCCAAGCGTGGAGGGAGTAGTTATATTCCTGAACCATTAAAGAAGTGAAATATTCCAAACCAAATCAAAAGTGTTACAGTCCACTTATACCAGATTATGTTAAGCTCACCCTGACGGAGTTTGTACGAACACATACTTTACTGTATGGTCCCGACTTTACTTTACATACAAAACTGAGACGACGTCATCTTACACCCTTTTCAATATTTGTATCAAATCAATGTCCAAATACTAACATTTCTTCCTGTTGCATTCCGCTAGATTGATCGATAACATAAAGTGAACTCACTAATTTATTTATGTAAAACACAATTACAATACAACAGATTAAAACACTTTTATCCGTCCGGTCAGTCAACGCTCTCTGTTCTCCGTCCTGAGTTGTACCACGCTCTTACTACTATGGTATACTTACTACTTACTAATGGTAGCGCGTTACTGTCAATGAGAGTAACAGCGTTACAACACAGAATGGTTTCTTTATCTTTATACTTTATACTTTATACTATCTTAAGCGGTGTGTACGAGCAGGGCGTGTGGAAAAGAAGAATGACCCCGACCTCGCTGAGCTATTTAATAGAATTGATATCCTGACGGGAGTCAAAACCAGAAGGATACGATGGTTGGGACACATGATGAAATTGCCGAGCTCATGTCCCACCAGGAAGGTGATCGTCAACGACCCGTTCGACATGAGACGCAGAGAAATGAGGCGCAACGAGTTCGATGGCCTGATCAAGTAGAGTAGAACCTGTCGAGGATGGGATGCAGCCAGGGGTGGAGGAGAGCAGCGTTGGATCGAGATTGCTGAAAACGAATTGGTGACCTGGCCATGTCAGCACGACATGCTTAACTGTGAGCGGATCAAGAAGAAGAAAAAGGACAACGTTCAACATGCCAAAGCAAGGATCCATCTAAAGACCTTCAACAAGTAGATTGAAAAAATCGGAGAGACAAGCAGGCCACGTCCGTTAAAGCGCAAGCTCGAAAGCTGTATCATAATCTACTGCGTAGCAAATCCGTATGTGTTTTCATGGACGATGAGTCGTTAAATTCGACTACGCTTCTGAGAAGTCAATATTGCACCATGCGCGAAGTCCAGGTAGTCGATGATGCCGATAAATTGATTATTACTGAAAAATTCGGTTAAATTAGTATGAGTAATGTGGTCAGAACCATTTGTGACATGAAGGAAACTGCGCCCAAAAGAAGGACCAATCGAAACCAAGGGATACCTCAGAAAACTCGTTAAAGTAGCGGAAACAATCGAAATATTTGCGGAAGATTGGCATAAGGTGTTCAATTTAGTCTGATGAGTAGCGTTAAGGCAAAAGTGCGGTCGTTGTCATATGATTGACATAGTTGTTATTTCTTTCTATGCAATTAACTAAGAACAGGATAGTGAAATGATTATTAACTAAACAATACACATTTTGCCAAAAGTTGTATATTATTCCGTATTTTTTACGGTGCTTCTACTTTCTGGGGCATCCTATACATGACCAGAGAAGCGATCCGAAATTGAAACTACACCATTTTATGGTGATTTTGTGCAGAAACGTGGATTGGAGCATTCTCTTGCAGTCTCTCGCTCTTGCTTCCAAAGATGTAATACTTTGATTCGTCACTAAATAACCTTACTTTGCACTCCAAGAAGCGTGATATATCGAAAGATTTAATTTTTCATAACTAATATCTCTTTTTCTTTTTCGCCGGCCATCGATAGTTTATCCATTTTTGTATAATCCGTTGTCTGACTATTTATAGGTCAATGTTCATGGACGTTTGGTTCTAGATTTAGTCATTAATCAAGTCAAGATATGAAAGCAGTTTTTTACGATGTTAACAAATAATGAAGTCTCTCAGATTGTTATGTAATGACTTATATCATGTCGCAGACATATATTAGGTCAACAAACGAGATTGTATCATCCTCACGATAAGGGTTAGTTATACAGTTAGTTAGAGTACACATTTACACATGATCAAATGTTATTAGAATTAGCGATGTTAAGCCTTATTTACACGTTATCAAGGCATTAGTAGTACACGTGATGTTAATAAAATCGCTCATCGCTTTTCAAATCAAATAAAGAATACAAATCAAATATAAATGAAAGGGTCGCGTTCGTAAGAATATGATTAAAAAATATGTAACAACATTGCACTTGTTTTGTCGGATACTGAATATAACCATCGCCTTCCCTACTCATTCCATCTTGCGATAACACGGCCTACCTTCGGCCAAAACGATCCGTTTTACGAGTGAAACTATAATTTAACAGCTATGCTCTCTTTGTTCTTTTCATAACGATAGTTGCCCACCGGACCCGAATAATCAACTTCCCTTTTCTAGTTTTTCATATTGGACTATAAGATTATAATTGCTAAGCCTAATGGGTGGACAAATATTTCTTGAATAAAGGAGTAAACGAATGATTAAACTTGTTTAAAATAATGAATGTTGTGGACTGCATCTGCATTTCATGGAAGTTTTGAGTTACTGTGCAAGGAGGAGTTCAAATGCTTTGATTAGACAAATTACAAAATGAATTGTGACCAGCTGAGACATCAGTCCTGACTATCAATTCAAATTGAAAGCTTTTCCCTATCTACCGCAATAACCGCATGTCGATTTCTTTCGGCATTAGATCGCAGTAACATTTTCGATGATCATCAAAGCTGGCAAGTTGTAGCTTGTAGACTTGTGGTTGGAAGTTTTGAAACTCGCATTGCTATTGGCTATATCTATAGCAGATTTGCCATGGAGTACTTGCGCAATTCATCGTCTGCTAGCGTGAGTTTACGGGTCGCATAGGCATAGCGAAGGGTAGCCTCTTGCGCTTACGTCACTGTGTTGCTGCGTTTTATTGTAGCTGTAAAGATAATTAAATGTCTTATTCATGTGTTTAACGCTGGTGTTATAGGATTTGTTTATTGAACTCACATCACCTGGACACATTTGCATAACCGAGCTCATGGACGGACACAAAGGTTAATACGGTAACCCCTCACGTTGATTGAATCCTGGGTCGCTTCGTAGGTTTATATAATAGGATATTTCCAGCTGCAAACAGATTCATTCATTGTAGGTTGTAGATCGACAAATTATTAAGTACACTACAATAACAATTTAATGGTCTAATGAGAACACTCACCAAATTCCACTAAATACACACAGCTATGTTCATTATCACTCTTTTCCGTCCAAAACCTTCCAAAATAACTGTTTTTATCGAATTGTTTTGAGATTTTTTTGTTTTAAGGACTCCGTGTCACGAATTGTTTCAGATTTCAAATCTTCCATCTCCATTCTGTTCCAATCGCTTGCGATTTAATTATCTTCTTATCACGTCGAAGTTCTGCGTATACTTTCCTCAGTTGCACAATATAGCATTATGTGGGCTCAACTTAGCAACCTTCGGAAATGAAAAGTCCGATTTGCTTCATGATTGGCTCTACGAAGCAAATCACTTGCACTGGAAGTAAAAAAATCTTTTCTTTCTGAAGGTACTTCAGATTCGTTCACAATTATCCAAATTATCACTACCACCAAATGAATAGCTTTTTTCAATATACGGTTCAGATCTGCATTCAGGTTAGCATTGTTAGATGCCCTTCTCCTTCTGTTATTCGCGTTCATTGTTCAGGACTTCAAACTCTTTCACTTAAAAAAGGGTTAACTTTTACTTGCACTCAGCAGATATTGCCTGCTGTTCTATGTAACTGATCGTTGCGGTGGTGCGTTCGCCAACTCGGTTCACTCACGCTCAGTAAATAATCACGGCTGTTCGCTTTGCCGATGAAACAGGAACTAAACAAAGCTTCATACCGCTCGATGCGGTCTACGCTGCCAATGCACAGTGTCGAGATATAATTTTACTGTTGGTAAATAACATAACAAAATATGAAAATTCCACGATACATGATACACGATGATTTCTTCTGAATGAAGAATATTACCAGTTGACAATGGTAAAAAAGTAATTTTGATTATTTTAACGATAGATACAGATTCAAAATTCACTATTCACTTGAGTCAAAAATCGTCCTTTTATAGCAAAATATGTTCGAAGAAGATGCCCAAACGTCGAGATATTGTCAATATTGAGCAACTGTCGAATTTTGCGTTTGAATTTAATGACAATAAATAATCTGCTTATATGTAACAATTAAATAATAACTATATTCACATGACACTAACAAAAACAGTGAATCTTTCGAATTAATCTTGGTTTAAATGGCTTTTAACACAATATCAAAGCTTAGATTTTTGCCACGACATACGCCCATCGTGCGAACAAAGTCGACTGCAAAGCACGTAGTGTTGGAAGCGTTGCGATTGCTGATTCATGTGTTGAAATTCGCTGAAAAAAACGCAAGCGTTCGAAAGACGGATTCCTCGGTTGACGGGAAACTCAGAGATGGAAGTTTCGTGCGAGTGTCGCGTAACTGTATGTAAAGAGCAACATCCCTCAATGATGACATTGGATTGTGATTGACTCTCCCTGATGCAACTCGCTGTATCTCTCGCTCTCTTTTGTTTATTCTCCCAGATGATCAATGATCATCTCTTATCAGATCGATCAAACTAGCGGAAAGCAACAGGAAGAATAGTTCGGATTAGGACATTGATTCGATACAAATATTGAAAAGGGTGTAAGATGACGTCGTCTCAGTTTTGTATGACAGTAAAGTATGTGAAATTAAAAGGTTATGTTGAGCATGGAAAGTTTCCTAAAGCGAATAGAGTTTAAGAAAATACAAATTTTAATTTAATACCCGAACCCGAATAATCAACTTCCCTTTTCTAGTTTTTCATATTGGACTATAAGATTATAATTGCTAAGCCTAATGGGTGGACAAATATTTCTTGAATAAAGGAGTAAACGAATGATTAAACTTGTTTAAAATAATGAATGTTGTGGACTGCATCTGCATTTCATGGAAGTTTTGAGTTACTGTGCAAGGAGGAGTTCAAATGCTTTGATTAGACAAATTACAAAATGAATTGTGACCAGCTGAGACATCAGTCCTGACTATCAATTCAAATTGAAAGCTTTTCCCTATCTACCGCAATAACCGCATGTCGATTTCTTTCGGCATTAGATCGCAGTAACATTTTCGATGATCATCAAAGCTGGCAAGTTGTAGCTTGTAGACTTGTGGTTGGAAGTTTTGAAACTCGCATTGCTATTGGCTATATCTATAGCAGATTTGCCATGGAGTACTTGCGCAATTCATCGTCTGCTAGCGTGAGTTTACGGGTCGCATAGGCATAGCGAAGGGTAGCCTCTTGCGCTTACGTCACTGTGTTGCTGCGTTTTATTGTAGCTGTAAAGATAATTAAATGTCTTATTCATGTGTTTAACGCTGGTGTTATAGGATTTGTTTATTGAACTCACATCACCTGGACACATTTGCATAACCGAGCTCATGGACGGACACAAAGGTTAATACGGTAACCCCTCACGTTGATTGAATCCTGGGTCGCTTCGTAGGTTTATATAATAGGATATTTCCAGCTGCAAACAGATTCATTCATTGTAGGTTGTAGATCGACAAATTATTAAGTACACTACAATAACAATTTAATGGTCTAATGAGAACACTCACCAAATTCCACTAAATACACACAGCTATGTTCATTATCACTCTTTTCCGTCCAAAACCTTCCAAAATAACTGTTTTTATCGAATTGTTTTGAGATTTTTTTGTTTTAAGGACTCCGTGTCACGAATTGTTTCAGATTTCAAATCTTCCATCTCCATTCTGTTCCAATCGCTTGCGATTTAATTATCTTCTTATCACGTCGAAGTTCTGCGTATACTTTCCTCAGTTGCACAATATAGCATTATGTGGGCACAACTTAGCAACCTTCGGAAATGAAAAGTCCGATTTGCTTCATGATTGGCTCTACGAAGCAAATCACTTGCACTGGAAGTAAAAAAATCTTTTCTTTCTGAAGGTACTTCAGATTCGTTCACAATTATCCAAATTATCACTACCACCAAATGAATAGCTTTTTTCAATATACGGTTCAGATCTGCATTCAGGTTAGCATTGTTAGATGCCCTTCTCCTTCTGTTATTCGCGTTCATTGTTCAGGACTTCAAACTCTTTCACTTAAAAAAGGGTTAACTTTTACTTGCACTCAGCAGATATTGCCTGCTGTTCTATGTAACTGATCGTTGCGGTGGTGCGTTCGCCAACTCGGTTCACTCACGCTCAGTAAATAATCACGGCTGTTCGCTTTGCCGATGAAACAGGAACTAAACAAAGCTTCATACCGCTCGATGCGGTCTACGCTGCCAATGCACAGTGTCGAGATATAATTTTACTGTTGGTAAATAACATAACAAAATATGAAAATTCCACGATACATGATACACGATGATTTCTTCTGAATGAAGAATATTACCAGTTGACAATGGTAAAAAAGTAATTTTGATTATTTTAACGATAGATACAGATTCAAAATTCACTATTCACTTGAGTCAAAAATCGTCCTTTTATAGCAAAATATGTTCGAAGAAGATGCCCAAACGTCGAGATATTGTCAATATTGAGCAACTGTCGAATTTTGCGTTTGAATTTAATGACAATAAATAATCTGCTTATATGTAACAATTAAATAATAACTATATTCACATGACACTAACAAAAACAGTGAATCTTTCGAATTAATCTTGGTTTAAATGGCTTTTAACACAATATCAAAGCTTAGATTTTTGCCACGACATACGCCCATCGTGCGAACAAAGTCGACTGCAAAGCACGTAGTGTTGGAAGCGTTGCGATTGCTGATTCATGTGTTGAAATTCGCTGAAAAAAACGCAAGCGTTCGAAAGACGGATTCCTCGGTTGACGGGAAACTCAGAGATGGAAGTTTCGTGCGAGTGTCGCGTAACTGTATGTAAAGAGCAACATCCCTCAATGATGACATTGGATTGTGATTGACTCTCCCTGATGCAACTCGCTGTATCTCTCGCTCTCTTTTGTTTATTCTCCCAGATGATCAATGATCATCTCTTATCAGATCGATCAAACTAGCGGAAAGCAACAGGAAGAATAGTTCGGATTAGGACATTGATTCGATACAAATATTGAAAAGGGTGTAAGATGACGTCGTCTCAGTTTTGTATGACAGTAAAGTATGTGAAATTAAAAGGTTATGTTGAGCATGGAAAGTTTCCTAAAGCGAATAGAGTTTAAGAAAATACAAATTTTAATTTAATATTATTATAATACTCCAAAATCAAACCTAGTTCACAAAATTTTTAGTCCGTATTGGTTGAGCGTTTGCAGTTTTTCAATGCTCGCTTGATGTCGCCGATCATCGATCATCTGGGAGGATAAACAAAAGAGAGCGAGATAGATAGCGAGTCGCATCAGAGAGAGAGTCACAATCACAAACGACTGTCATCATTGAGGGATGCTGACCTATGCATGTCAGCCAGAAGGTCCAAAGCCTCTATAAAATGAATCAAAAAAACAAAAATAAATTCCTCGACCGCGACTTCGAACTCTGTCGATGCGCTGAGATGTGCAGTACTCTTGGCAGGGGAGTGTGTGTTGTGCACCCTCCTCGTCGATCCTGCACTGTTGTCTTCCCTGTTCCGATGGACCTGGATGGTCGGACTTGAAACGCTCGTAAAACCTAGCAATAAAATATTGTTCTGCTGCTTCTACTCACGCATTACCAGCACTATTCCATGTGCCCGAGCAAGATAGAGTAATAATAATCCAAAACCGGTTTACAGTTTGCATGCAATGTCACATCACTTGTCAGTCACATCACTCGTGCGCGTTTTCCTTGAGGAATGCGCGCACGTTACTTCTCCTTTGCGCGACAAAGAAATAAAGGTACAAAGGTGCAAGGTGAAGGTACAAAGGTCTAATAAGGGCTATCGGTTTCTATGCAAACTGAAAACAGTATCTTTTTGGTTTTTTCCGGCCACTCGAATAAACAATTTGACCACTCCACCCGCTGAGTCCTAGGAAGAGAAGCAGATCGCGGTATCGAGCTTGCGAATTAACTATCCAGCGTTTAATGCGGAAGATGCGGAAGCGTAGTTTCTGTGTCTCGCGCCTGCATTTTGTGTAAACAGCAGGTAAGCAAATGTTTAATACGGTCATTTTGACACTGGGCTCCCAGTGTCATCAAAAGTGTTACAGTCCACTTATACCAGATTATGTTAAGCTCACCCTGACGGAGTTTGTACGAACACATACTTTACTGTATGGTCCCGACTTTACTTTACATACAAAACTGAGACGACGTCATCTTACACCCTTTTCAATATTTGTATCAAATCAATGTCCAAATACTAACATTTCTTCCTGTTGCATTCCGCTAGATTGATCGATAACATAAAGTGAACTCACTAATTTATTTATGTAAAACACAATTACAATACAACAGATTAAAACACTTTTATCCGTCCGGTCAGTCAACGCTCTCTGTTCTCCGTCCTGAGTTGTACCACGCTCTTACTACTATGGTATACTTACTACTTACTAATGGTAGCGCGTTACTGTCAATGAGAGTAACAGCGTTACAACACAGAATGGTTTCTTTATCTTTATACTTTATACTTTATACTATCTTAAGCGGTGTGTACGAGCAGGGCGTGTGGAAAAGAAGAATGACCCCGACCTCGCTGAGCTATTTAATAGAATTGATATCCTGACGGGAGTCAAAACCAGAAGGATACGATGGTTGGGACACATGATGAAATTGCCGAGCTCATGTCCCACCAGGAAGGTGATCGTCAACGACCCGTTCGACATGAGACGCAGAGAAATGAGGCGCAACGAGTTCGATGGCCTGATCAAGTAGAGTAGAACCTGTCGAGGATGGGATGCAGCCAGGGGTGGAGGAGAGCAGCGTTGGATCGAGATTGCTGAAAACGAATTGGTGACCTGGCCATGTCAGCACGACATGCTTAACTGTGAGCGGATCAAGAAGAAGAAAAAGGACAACGTTCAACATGCCAAAGCAAGGATCCATCTAAAGACCTTCAACAAGTAGATTGAAAAAATCGGAGAGACAAGCAGGCCACGTCCGTTAAAGCGCAAGCTCGAAAGCTGTATCATAATCTACTGCGTAGCAAATCCGTATGTGTTTTCATGGACGATGAGTCGTTAAATTCGACTACGCTTCTGAGAAGTCAATATTGCACCATGCGCGAAGTCCAGGTAGTCGATGATGCCGATAAATTGATTATTACTGAAAAATTCGGTTAAATTAGTATGAGTAATGTGGTCAGAACCATTTGTGACATGAAGGAAACTGCGCCCAAAAGAAGGACCAATCGAAACCAAGGGATACCTCAGAAAACTCGTTAAAGTAGCGGAAACAATCGAAATATTTGCGGAAGATTGGCATAAGGTGTTCAATTTAGTCTGATGAGTAGCGTTAAGGCAAAAGTGCGGTCGTTGTCATATGATTGACATAGTTGTTATTTCTTTCTATGCAATTAACTAAGAACAGGATAGTGAAATGATTATTAACTAAACAATACACATTTTGCCAAAAGTTGTATATTATTCCGTATTTTTTACGGTGCTTCTACTTTCTGGGGCATCCTATACATGACCAGAGAAGCGATCCGAAATTGAAACTACACCATTTTATGGTGATTTTGTGCAGAAACGTGGATTGGAGCATTCTCTTGCAGTCTCTCGCTCTTGCTTCCAAAGATGTAATACTTTGATTCGTCACTAAATAACCTTACTTTGCACTCCAAGAAGCGTGATATATCGAAAGATTTAATTTTTCATAACTAATATCTCTTTTTCTTTTTCGCCGGCCATCGATAGTTTATCCATTTTTGTATAATCCGTTGTCTGACTATTTATAGGTCAATGTTCATGGACGTTTGGTTCTAGATTTAGTCATTAATCAAGTCAAGATATGAAAGCAGTTTTTTACGATGTTAACAAATAATGAAGTCTCTCAGATTGTTATGTAATGACTTATATCATGTCGCAGACATATATTAGGTCAACAAACGAGATTGTATCATCCTCACGATAAGGGTTAGTTATACAGTTAGTTAGAGTACACATTTACACATGATCAAATGTTATTAGAATTAGCGATGTTAAGCCTTATTTACACGTTATCAAGGCATTAGTAGTACACGTGATGTTAATAAAATCGCTCATCGCTTTTCAAATCAAATAAAGAATACAAATCAAATATAAATGAAAGGGTCGCGTTCGTAAGAATATGATTAAAAAATATGTAACAACATTGCACTTGTTTTGTCGGATACTGAATATAACCATCGCCTTCCCTACTCATTCCATCTTGCGATAACACGGCCTACCTTCGGCCAAAACGATCCGTTTTACGAGTGAAACTATAATTTAACAGCTATGCTCTCTTTGTTCTTTTCATAACGATAGTTGCCCACCGGACCCGAATAATCAACTTCCCTTTTTTAGTTTTTCATATTGGACTATAAGATTATAATTGCTAAGCCTAATGGGTGGACAAATATTTCTTGAATAAAGGAGTAAACGAATGATTAAACTTGTTTAAAATAATGAATGTTGTGGACTGCATCTGCATTTCATGGAAGTTTTGAGTTACTGTGCAAGGAGGAGTTCAAATGCTTTGATTAGACAAATTACAAAATGAATTGTGACCAGCTGAGACATCAGTCCTGACTATCAATTCAAATTGAAAGCTTTTCCCTATCTACCGCAATAACCGCATGTCGATTTCTTTCGGCATTAGATCGCAGTAACATTTTCGATGATCATCAAAGCTGGCAAGTTGTAGCTTGTAGACTTGTGGTTGGAAGTTTTGAAACTCGCATTGCTATTGGCTATATCTATAGCAGATTTGCCATGGAGTACTTGCGCAATTCATCGTCTGCTAGCGTGAGTTTACGGGTCGCATAGGCATAGCGAAGGGTAGCCTCTTGCGCTTACGTCACTGTGTTGCTGCGTTTTATTGTAGCTGTAAAGATAATTAAATGTCTTATTCATGTGTTTAGCGCTGGTGTTATAGGATTTGTTTATTGAACTCACATCACCTGGACACATTTGCATAACCGAGCTCATGGACGGACACAAAGGTTAATACGGTAACCCCTCACGTTGATTGAATCCTGGGTCGCTTCGTAGGTTTATATAATAGGATATTTCCAGCTGCAAACAGATTCATTCATTGTAGGTTGTAGATCGACAAATTATTAAGTACACTACAATAACAATTTAATGGTCTAATGAGAACACTCACCAAATTCCACTAAATACACACAGCTATGTTCATTATCACTCTTTTCCGTCCAAAACCTTCCAAAATAACTGTTTTTATCGAATTGTTTTGAGATTTTTTTGTTTTAAGGACTCCGTGTCACGAATTGTTTCAGATTTCAAATCTTCCATCTCCATTCTGTTCCAATCGCTTGCGATTTAATTATCTTCTTATCACGTCGAAGTTCTGCGTATACTTTCCTCAGTTGCACAATATAGCATTATGTGGGCACAACTTAGCAACCTTCGGAAATGAAAAGTCCGATTTGCTTCATGATTGGCTCTACGAAGCAAATCACTTGCACTGGAAGTAAAAAAATCTTTTCTTTCTGAAGGTAATTCAGATTCGTTCACAATTATCCAAATTATCACTACCACCAAATGAATAGCTTTTTTCAATATACGGTTCAGATCTGCATTCAGGTTAGCATTGTTAGATGCCCTTCTCCTTCTGTTATTCGCGTTCATTGTTCAGGACTTCAAACTCTTTCACTTAAAAAAGGGTTAACTTTTACTTGCACTCAGCAGATATTGCCTGCTGTTCTATGTAACTGATCGTTGCGGTGGTGCGTTCGCCAACTCGGTTCACTCACGCTCAGTAAATAATCACGGCTGTTCGCTTTGCCGATGAAACAGGAACTAAACAAAGCTTCATACCGCTCGATGCGGTCTACGCTGCCAATGCACAGTGTCGAGATATAATTTTACTGTTGGTAAATAACATAACAAAATATGAAAATTCCACGATACATGATACACGATGATTTCTTCTGAATGAAGAATATTACCAGTTGACAATGGTAAAAAAGTAATTTTGATTATTTTAACGATAGATACAGATTCAAAATTCACTATTCACTTGAGTCAAAAATCGTCCTTTTATAGCAAAATATGTTCGAAGAAGATGCCCAAACGTCGAGATATTGTCAATATTGAGCAACTGTCGAATTTTGCGTTTGAATTTAATGACAATAAATAATCTGCTTATATGTAACAATTAAATAATAACTATATTCACATGACACTAACAAAAACAGTGAATCTTTCGAATTAATCTTGGTTTAAATGGCTTTTAACACAATATCAAAGCTTAGATTTTTGCCACGACATACGCCCATCGTGCGAACAAAGTCGACTGCAAAGCACGTAGTGTTGGAAGCGTTGCGATTGCTGATTCATGTGTTGAAATTCGCTGAAAAAAACGCAAGCGTTCGAAAGACGGATTCCTCGGTTGACGGGAAACTCAGAGATGGAAGTTTCGTGCGAGTGTCGCGTAACTGTATGTAAAGAGCAACATCCCTCAATGATGACATTGGATTGTGATTGACTCTCCCTGATGCAACTCGCTGTATCTCTCGCTCTCTTTTGTTTATTCTCCCAGATGATCAATGATCATCTCTTATCAGATCGATCAAACTAGCGGAAAGCAACAGGAAGAATAGTTCGGATTAGGACATTGATTCGATACAAATATTGAAAAGGGTGTAAGATGACGTCGTCTCAGTTTTGTATGACAGTAAAGTATGTGAAATTAAAAGGTTATGTTGAGCATGGAAAGTTTCCTAAAGCGAATAGAGTTTAAGAAAATACAAATTTTAATTTAATATTATTATAATACTCCAAAATCAAACCTAGTTTACAAAATTTTTAGTCCGTATTGGTTGAGCGTTTGCAGTTTTTCAATGCTCGCTTGATGTCGCCGATCATCGATCATCTGGGAGGATAAACAAAAGAGAGCGAGTTAGATAGCGAGTCGCATCAGAGAGAGAGTCACAATCACAAACGACTGTCATCATTGAGGGATGCTGACCTATGCATGTCAGCCAGAAGGTCCAAAGCCTCTATAAAATGAATCAAAAAAACAAAAATAAATTCCTCGACCGCGACTTCGAACTCTGTCGATGCGCTGAGATGTGCAGTACTCTTGGCAGGGGAGTGTGTGTTGTGCACCCTCCTCGTCGATCCTGCACTGTTGTCTTCCCTGTTCCGATGGACCTGGATGGTCGGACTTGAAACGCTCGTAAAACCTAGCAATAAAATATTGTTCTGCTGCTTCTACTCACGCATTACCAGCACTATTCCATGTGCCCGAGCAAGATAGAGTAATAATAATCCAAAACCGGTTTACAGTTTGCATGCAATGTCACATCACTTGTCAGTCACATCACTCGTGCGCGTTTTCCTTGAGGAATGCGCGCACGTTACTTCTCCTTTGCGCGACAAAGAAATAAAGGTACAAAGGTGCAAGGTGAAGGTACAAAGGTCTAATAAGGGCTATCGGTTTCTATGCAAACTGAAAACAGTATCTTTTTGGTTTTTTCCGGCCACTCGAATAAACAATTTGACCACTCCACCCGCTGAGTCCTAGGAAGAGAAGCAGATCGCGGTATCGAGCTTGCGAATTAACTATCCAGCGTTTAATGCGGAAGATGCGGAAGCGTAGTTTCTGTGTCTCGCGCCTGCATTTTGTGTAAACAGCAGGTAAGCAAATGTTTAATACGGTCATTTTGACACTGGGCTCCCAAACCAAACACTTTCATCCCGCCATCGCGAAATTTAACAAATACGAACGGTAGTGTCTCGGAGGATTACAGTGAGTTGAAGATCTCACTTGAAGAAAATGGAAAACATACATACATCGATCATAATGTACATTTATACTCATAGAGTATCTTGCATTGCGAAATTATCGTTAACAAACTCGTAGCCACAATAGTTGCGTGCAAAATATCATTAAACGAATAATGGCGTATTTTACTGATCGAAACCACAGTCTGTACGATTCAAAATACCTCAGTGCAAGAGAGAAACAGATGCAAACTAGCAGAATTTTACCCAAATTAACGAACGCACAATCGCTTTACACATAAAAGGGAAGGGGAAAGAGACATCGTGATTTATAAAACAAACTCTCCTCCCTTACGCTCTCAAACACCAGAGTTCAAAAGTGCTAGATACGCAACTATTCTCAGCGGAGACCAGAAATCGAAAGAACAGAATGCAGAAAAGAAGGATAGAGAAAGCACAAATTGTAGAGTTTCGTAGAGTTGACGCACGTTACAGCATGTGAAAAGAATGTAAAACAGAGACAACACAATTCTCTCGTCGTACCACTGTCGATGATCGTTTTGCTTGCATGGATGATTCCGCCCCCTGGCTACTGTGAATGACACGTGGAATGAGTCATTCGAACACTTGTGTTTCTACAGCAGAATTTATGAAGCAGCATTTGCGAATGCTCCAGACAACACTTGCGCGCTGTCGCGATACTCAACTCGCACGATGGACCTTTGGCGGGCCAAAAATCTACTAATTAATTGCGACAAAATTGTAATCTTTACTGACGGATTTATTACATCTTAGTAACTAGAGTTGTCAAAGCTCTCTCTGAAGCATTTACAATTACATGTTCCATAAGGTTGTTTACCAAAAGAATGTATTATACCAACTTTTGTTCACAACTGCCCATTGTGCATTGGCTGAATATACCGCAACGGGCAACATGGAGCTTCATTTAGTTTCGCTCTCACCGGCAAAGCGAACAGTTTGTGATTATTACAAGACCTTCTCAGTGCAAGAAGTGAACCCTTGAAAGGAAATCTATCGCTAATTGATACAAATACGCGTGTGAGCCACTCAGAGCACAAAAGGTTGCAACAAGTCAGAAATCAATAATAACGCGGATAATAGAAGAAGGGCACATCGCTCTGCACCCACGTTTGACGATCTCCACAGTGATTTGAGAGACGCTGTCTGTTGGTTGCAAAAACTAGTTTGGAAAATTGTGATCGAGTCAGACGCACCCTCCGCAAGAAAACGATTTTATTTTTCCATTACAAACCAAATATACAGAGAAGCATTAAACGAAACAAATGTAGCAGAAGATTACGAAGTTCTGCTGTCGTATAGCCACATAATAGTGCATAACGCACAGCAAGAGTTTCTAACAAGTGGACAACGCCGCAGAACAGGATAGGTGGAACACACAGTTGGACAATAATCGAGAAAACACATGGAGCCACGAAAATAAAATACTTGAAGCAAGGTGTTAAAACTGAGCTTTTGAGAGGTGCTTGGAGTGATAATGGAGTACATTTGGTGAGATTTGGTAAGTATTCTCATTACACCATTAAATTGTATATTGGGAGTACTCAGACTCTAAACACACATATGCACAATGATTCCATTTACAACCTACGTTGGATAAATCTATTTGCAGCCGCATATGTTAATACACAAACCAACGAAATGACCTTGAATTCGTTAAGTGAGTGGTGCTACCATCAACCTTTGTTTCTGAGATCCATCTATGAGCTCGACTATGCAAATCTATCAAGGTACTGTGAGATCAATAAACAAATATTACGCAAGCGCTAGACATATGACTACGAAATCGAATTATCTTTTACAGCTACAATAAAAAGCAGCAATACAGTGACGTAATTGCAACAGGCTACCCTTCTACCCTTCACGATGTCTTTTGTGAGCCCCGTAAAATCGCGCTAGCAGATGATGAATCGCGCAAGTGCTTCATGACCAGCCTGCTACAGTTGTAGCTTAAGTAATGCGCGTTTAAAAGGCCAGCGGTGACACATTTTGCGGATTCGATGACCATGAGAATTGTCTATTAGACTTGATATATCAGCTAGCTACATTTCAATTTGAAAATTTTTAAAGCAAATCATTTTAACGTTTTCTTATATGAAATCTCAAAATATCCACCAAATCCTTTTGGCATAAATAGATAACAAATCTCCTTTAATTGACACGATTCGATTCACAGATCCAAGCATCAACATCTCCAAGGCGCGGTCCACAATGTTAGTTATTTCAAACAAGTTAGTCTCCACCAGTTAATCAACTTAGCTAACTGTGCAGCTGTAGTGTTACAAATTATACGTATCAGTTTCAAAGGACTATACAGAATGTTTCATTAATACCGTGTAAGGAATATTTTTGGACTTCGATCGTAAATGTATAAGTATGTACATGTATGTAACTTAAGGTACAGTAAATTATGTTCAAAATGTGTTTTACGATTGCTTGAGCAAAAACTAGAGAACATGAATCTACGGATAACGCTCTCTCAAAACAAAACAAAAAATAGACCCGCCTGGAGGTTATGGAAAATGATGGCACCCTGGAAAATATCAATAGCCAACAAAACAAGTTAGAAGAGTTTAGACATTAAAGACAACCATTAAAGACAACCTTTGACATTGTACCTAAACGAAAGTGGATGAAAATGACTGAAATGAAATCAATAAAATATAGTTTGTAAAAGAAAACCTTTATGAAAACATGTTGTGAGAAATATGTTTATTTCACTTATTTTTTTATTTTCCATTACGACGGCCAAGGGTCAAGGTCAGTATGTTAGACAGAGTTTGCCGAAATTAAATGTTTTATGACATTTCCTTCCAGTTATGAGCCTTATACCGGGCTTGATCGGTTTGTGGGAAATATTTCATAACAGATGTTTTCATTTGATAGATATTTGACAGTGGTAGTATGGTAAAGGAATGTTTTTTTTTTAATGGTAAAGGAATGGCTTATTTTACCACGTAACCGGATAGTCATTCCTTGCTTCGGGGGATTGGTCCAGATGGGGTTTTGGTGCGGTTCATGTGAAGACCAGCGGCGCTTCCATCATGCCTCCGAGCCGCTCATATAGGACTGTTTCAAACGTTCAAAATTTTCAGATCAGTGTTGGAAGTCTTAAACAGCAGGACAAGCGTTTCTACCGGACATTGAAATGCGAATTCCACTTCACTTTGAGAAAAATAAAAAATTAAATGCGTTAAGCGAGTAAATTACTAAGCGGGTCCATGATGATGTTGATGTTGATGGTCCCACCTCCACCACTACATAGGATCAAGAAGACCGGCAATAGGGTAGATCATCCCAAAAGTTAGCTTTAAGCCTGTATCTGTCAAATAATCCAGGTACCGGGCTGTATCATTCTGTACAGATTCGTAAAGGACATAGCATTTTGACATAAATAATGACACAAGGGATCATTTTTGTGAAACTAAAATTTGAGAAAAAACGATTTAAGTTTAGTAATTTGATTTTAATTTCAATGTATTTGAAATAATATACAAGTCTGTTTATCAAAATAATCCTTTTTCAGTTCTTTTCGTTAAAAAAAAATTGTTTCCCTTTTTCGCATACGGGAAACTTGGCCTAACCTGGCTCAGGCCAGCTCAAGGCTATTGAAGGAGACAAGGTGGTGGAATGTAGAGTATTTTGACAAGTAAGAAGACGAAAAACTAGACGGTGCATTTGACAGGGGAGGGTGCGTTTGACAGCCTGCAAAATCCCTCAGAAAAGATACACCGGCCATTTGAATTGCAACGGTGTTTCTCTGTTCGATTAAAATTAATCATTTCTATGGTTTTCTTATTGTAAATTTACACAAAATTTTGCGCTTGAATTGGAAGTAATGATAATAACTAATGAAGTATAAAAGAGAATGTCCGTTGGGGACGGTTTATCTTGTTAACGCTATTGGTGAGTTCTAAGTTGCTACCAAGCAAAACTGTATCATTTACATCCAAAATAATTTGAGGAGTGAAAAGGCATAAGCAAAACAGTTTTTGATGATGATTACATTTCATAACATTTTGTACAATCATTATCTATCGATATCGATTAGCCACAATCGTCCGTGAAATGTCCCTTTCCACTCGATCTTAAGAAAGTGGCACTCCCAAGGATGAACTCGTGCGCAGATTCAGTTATAACGAAATGAATGCCTTCCGATTAATTGATGATTTTTAAACGAAAAGAACCATATGCACTTGGTACAGTAACATCCTTTCGTTCATATTTAGCACCGCCACAATTTGGTTTCAAGTCATACATTCGGCGAACCACACCAAAAATCTTGCTGACCACAATGCGTCTGGACACATAAATCAAGCATATACTGCAATATTCTTATTTTTTTAATAGATAAGCTGGTATCAATTACCTAGCAATAAATTGAGTGATATATTCTACAAATAATTATTAAATTTCCCCTTCTCAAATGATACACGTCCTTTACGCTTGAACCGCTTTAACTGTAGTTATAAACGTATGACCCCACACCCACAAACGTCAAATTATTGGAAGAAGAATTTTGCGGAAAATCGCTAATATTCAACCTTGTCTCCTTCAATAGCCTTGGGCCAGCTAGAAAAATTCTTTGTTTTGACATTTGTCGAGTTTGGGTTTTGGGTACTTGGGTACTTTCATTGAGAAACCAATCTAATCCTTCTTTCCTAGGCTAAACTTGGCTTGCCATTTGTATGGTGAGCTGTAAGCGGATAAGCCAGGAAATGTCAAAACGCATACAAAAAACCGGCTAAGAGCGTAATCTACCCCATTTGCAGATGATGGCTGTTCCGTTTCATCGGAACGAAAGAGAGAAAGAGTGAGAGGCGACAAATTGAAATATCGCGGTTGCAGCGGGGCGACAATTAGAGTACCGTTAATCGAACTTAAGCGGGGAGCAGGTCCTGCGCACGATCAGTATGATGTGTATAGCGATACAGATAAGTCGCAAGTGTTGGATCAATAAAGTAACCTCTTGTGCGTTTAAAGAAAATACCGACAGTCTAACTATCAGTAGAGTTCCGCTGAGATATCACATTGGTCCTTCGAACCGGATATACAAGTAGCTGGATTTCGGTAATCGCTCATCATGACTCGAACACCTCGAACGCCACACACACCAGCCGCGAAATCGGTCGTGGAACCGGGATCGGTGGATGTGACTGTTGATGCGATGCCAAACATTCACATGCGTGACCTTGCGTGTGAGGAGTTAACTCGCATATTTGACAACATTTCGCTGGCGAAGAAAGAGGTAAAGGCGCTGACTGCGGTACAGTGCAAAGTGTATGGAAAAAAGGCGGATAGTGCATTAGAAGAACACAACAAGCATTATACAGAAATTATAAAGCTTGTAGGAAGTGACAGTGTAGTGCATGACGCCAAGTATAAGGAAATGATGAAACTGCATGAGACAGTGATGATGGAAATAGAGAGTGCATCTGAAGCCTTTGCGGCAAAATCCATAGCATCTCAAGCAGTAATTCCTGGTCCTAGTGTCTCACCAGTGATTGTGCATGCTCCATTGCCTCGGCCAATTCCTTCGTTTAGCGGCAAGTATGAGGAGTGGGAGCGATTTAAGACAATCTTCAAGGACATTGTGGACAAAAGTGGTGAAAACCCGCGATTGAAACTCTATCACTTGGAAAAGGCGTTGATCGGTGATGCGGCCAAGGTGATAGATGAAAAAACGATTAATGACGGTAATTACGAACGTGCGTGGCAATTGCTAACTGAACGGTATGAAAATAAGCGTCGTATGGTGGACTTACATATCAGTGGACTTTTTAATTTAAAGAAGTTAACCGAGGAAAGCTATGTAGGTTTGCGTAATTTGGTCGAGTCAGTTGAAAGCCATGTTGAAAACCTAAAGTATTTAGGTGAAGATTTTACCGGTCTTTCGTGTTCAATGGTTATACATTTAATTGCCAATTCTTTGGATATCGAAACAAAGAAAATATGGGAAACTAACATCCCTAGAAACGAGCTACCGTGTTATGAAAAAACCTTGTGTTTCCTAAAAGAAAGAGTGTCGGTGTTAGAAAGATGCCAGAGAAGTGTCACTGCTGGTCATAAAGGACGATTACTTTCAAAGAAGCCAGGGTCCAACGAACATGCACCAATGAAGTTCAATGCGGCTTCAACATTGTTTGATGAAAATGCGTGTAATTTGTGCAAAGGACATCATGAAACAAATAAGTGTTCAGAACTCTTATTACTACATGGAAGGAATAGAGTGCAATTGGTTATGACAAAACGGCTTTGTTTGATTTGTTTAAAACCGGGTCATTGGAGAAACCGTTGTAAATCGCGTGTGAAGTGTAGTATGTGTCAGGGAGCGCACAACACAGTATTGCATTATAACAACAATTCTGAGAACTCGGAACAAGCAAAAGGGGAAGCCGAAAGAGTGAGCGCGAGCCAGCATGCAGATAATGCAGATAAATCGAAAGGTATTGTCCTGTTGCAAACTGTTTTGCTTTATGCGGAATCAGCGAACAAAGAGTTGTTGTTGTGTCGCGCGTTGCTGGACAGTGGGTCGCAGATTAGTTGTGTAACCGAAGCACTTGCAGTGAAATTAGGACTAAAATTGGAAAGGGTGAACGTGCCAATAAAAGGTATTGGAAACATTGACTCGCCTGTACGGCAGAAGTGTTCGTTTACGGTGAAATCCAGATGTACCAATTTTAGTATTGGCATTACTTGTTTTGTATATCGTGAAATAACGGGTAAGATGCCGTCTGTGCAATTCGATACACGCGAGTGGAATTTGCCGAATCCATCATTGGGGTAGATCACGGGATAAGCTAGTTTTTTGTATGCGTTTTGACGTTTCCAGGCTTATAAGCTTACAGCTTCCCATACAAACTCCCAAGCCAAATAAGCCTGGGAATCGATGGTTAGATTGTTTTGCTTATGAAAGTGCTCGACAGCTGCTCGACAAATATCAAAACAAAGCATTTTTCTAGCAGGTTTAAAGTAGGTTAGGCCATATTTCCCATAAGCTTAGGATGTTAAAAAAGGAAAAAAAAAAATACATAAATACGCATAATTAATAAGGTTTTTTTTTTAATTTCTAGTGTTCTGGAGTTTAACAATAATTATTTTTATAAAAAAATCAGTTAAAAAAAAACAGATGAACATACCGTTTGTTGTTGCGTTGTGATGCGCAAGCTCATTTAATTTAGCTCACCCTCGTAGCTTCTATCCTTTTAAAAAATATGGTGATGTATTACTTTCTACTTCATGGAACTGTTTCGTGCATTTATACATTTTTACCGTTTGATGTCAAACTTCAACAACACGGAACCCAAACTAAGCGACCTAGTAACTAACATTTTGTAGTCCTTTACTTTAATTAAACCCGTTGCGGTTAACCGTTGTACATGGAATTTTATATAAAAGATCCTGGCATTCTGTTAGATTCGAGATTCACCGACTGCTTTAAAATTAAGCATGTGCTGTTAAGAATAAACAGAGATCTTAATTACCTGCAACATTTGGAATGTCAGTTTTGAAAAATGGGATGCTTGAGAGTGCTATACAATTTCTTTGGCTGAAGTATGGTTCTTTGATTAGTGTCCTTCCTTAATACGGCTATAGCACGAGGGGAATGATTCGAAGAAGTTTTCACACGACAGCGCAAGGTGTATGGAAATACATGTTCAACGAAACCTCCGTACTCTAAGCGTTGCCAGTTAGTTCGTTATAGCTCTTCTCTTCAAAGCCATGAACGTCCGTTCCTTATACTTCTCGATCTCTGGCTTACTCATGGTACAGCAATCATCGCTCGTAATGAGAACGTCATAACCATACTGACGGGAAGCCAGCAAATAATTCGTTCAGCTCTTATCAATCTATCAGCATTATAGGCTGCTTCGATGGTCAATCACTGTTTAAAAAAGTTTTTTTAGTGCCGCACCATGACCGTCATGATCTGGATTATATTCTTCGAGTCCGGCCGTATCAGTGTCTTCCACTTGCTATGTTCTTCATCGTTGATACAGTAAAATGCTTCGGATATATTCGCAACGTCGTTCTAAGGATCATGCTTCAAACTCGAACGTTTGTCAGTTAACACACTAAACACTCGAAAATGCGACATGCATGTGATTTCTCCTTTTATTTATACACCAGATTTAGCTACATACGGATCGCATACCAACTACACCGCCTACTTTGAACACAACTTTACTATAGAACGTTGCGTTCGCTTGCTATGTTTTACACGTTCAGCACCGCATCACTCGATTAAAGGTGATGCCAATGGTTAACGCCTGTATCACCGCCATCGCTATACAAATTGTAGTTAGTAGTATCGTAACGCCGTAACGTTTCCATGGTAACATCGTTTTTCGGTACACTCTTCGATCATTTTCTGTGTGGTGCATTCACCATTTCACATTATTGCTGCAAAACTTACCCTTTCAATGCCTGCTACGTGATTCCAGCGCTAACAATGCAGTTTTCGATGAGTACTGTTGTTTTATCATTGGAAGTTATTTTGTATGTATCCAAACTTTTTACCGCGCGCGATTCGAGAGTGTTTTTAACTGTTTTTCTTGGGTATCAGTTGCCACGCGGTCCTCAACAGTTTTCAACCGGTATTTTAAAGAGATTTTCAAAATTAATTTCCTTTCACTCGGTGATATAGTGAAAACGATACCAAATACAGAAACAATGACCTATGACGGCAAAAATTTCAAAGTCGAAAAACAAATAAATTTTAATTACAATAGTTTCAACGTACCGGACATAAAATATTGTTTTGCTTACCGTTATCCATTCCTCAGCACTTTTTAATGGACGCCCATGCTGGTTCAATTCAACAGCAAGCTGTTGCCAGAATGCTTTTTGGTTACCCTTAACAAAGCCCTTGGCAATATCTGGCCGCTGTTCCATTAAATCAACCAGTTTACTGAACTGCGCTTTATTCGTTATTGGTCTAGGATTCCTAGAGTAAAGAATGTATCAATTATCGAAAATTTCAAATCTATGCTTAACACGTTAGTTGCCGGGTATTTTCTTCAAAGTCAGTTATTTGATTTACATATAACTTATATACTTTTGGCTATCAAACATAATAGCCATGGTTACCAACGTGTTTAACAATACATTAACAACCTAATTGCTTTTACTTACATGTTGTCGCTAGGATCACAAAAAGGATGTTTCTTTAAACACAGTATTTAAACGAATGAGAACGAGAGAGCGAATGAGATATAATCCTTTGATTTTTTTTAACATGTGGCGTGACGGGTGCCGGGTTAGTTGTCAGCATCGGATTGAATTCTTGAGTTCTTCGCTCGACTCAACAATTGATAATTTTTTAAGTTGAATGTTTTTTTTTTTAATGTTGAAATAAAGGAACTACATCCTTTATAAATCAGATAACATTGTTTTTGACTCACGATACGTGAGGAAATTTCTTAGCATGTATTTACGTATTCCCATAAGTATGAGTATAAAAAACGGTTTGAACATGCTTGAACCAATCTTTTGAAAGACATGTAAATACCGAGTAGGATTAATATGCTCATAAAGGTTTTTGAACCGGCTTTTCTTGTTGAGACGGCTCAATTGACTGAGATATAAATAAGGTTAATTATTATAAGTATCTATGTACATAAAAAATGTAGATACAAATTTAAACTAAAATAAAAAAATTAATATCCTGAAATTCTCGGTACAGAATACCTAATGTCAATCTTTATGTCAAAAATCTATGTCCATATGTGATTGATGCAACCCGTTACCGATTCGCCGCTCGAAATCTGCTCGATTATTTGACACATACCGGCTTAAGCTTAAGCTTTCTAACTTTTGGGATGATCTACCTCATTGTTAGCTGATCCAAACTTCAACAAGCCTGGCAGTATAGATATTTTGTTGGGCATGGATTGTCTCCCGGAATTAGTGTTGTCAGGGTCCATAAAGCAAGCAAATACAATGCCGATGATTAGTGAAACCCGTTTTGGATGGGTGATAGGAGGACGTGTTGCAGAAATACAAAGGGAAGAAGAAACTTATACCCATGTGACAGTAAGCGATCGCTTAGAAACGACAATGCAACGGTTTTGGGAAATAGAAGAGGTGACAAACGAGCGTTGTGTGAAAACTGAGGACGAAGTTTGTGAAGAACATTTTCTCGAAACACATTATCGTGACGACACTGGTAGATACGTTGTGAAATTGCCTTTGAAGGAATCGGTAACCCAGTTGAGTTCTTCGCGAAATGTAGCATTGCGTAGGTTTTATTCGTTGGAAACCAAGTTGTCGAAAAATCCACAGTTGCGGTCGCAATACCAGGCTTTTATGCGTGAATACGAAGATTTGGGTCATTGTAAAGTGATCGACGAAAGTAAGGACGTTACCTCAACAAGAAAATGGTATCTTCCGCATCATGCTGTTCTTAACCCGGATAAAAGCACCACAAAATGCCGTGTGGTTTTTGATGCTTCAGCGAAGGTTAACGGAAGGTCATTGAATGACGTTATGATGACTGGACCCAAGGTACAACACGACTTACTCTCGATCAAGCTTCGATTTAGAATGCCTCGCTATGTGGTAAGTGCCGATATTGCTAAAATGTTTCGACAGATTAAGGTGGATCCCTGTGACAGTCCGCTACAACGAATATTCTGGAGATCGTCATCACATGAACCGTTGCGTGTGCTGGAGCTTACAACGGTTACGTACGGAACTGCAGCGGCACCCTTTTTGGCGACACGAACGCTGTTACAACTTGCTCGTGATGAGAGAGAACGTTTTCCTTTAGCAAGTCAAATCATCGAGGAAAATTTCTATGTTGACGATGGTTTGTTTGGGGCAGACGACGTTAATACGGTGTATGAGGCGCAATCTCAAATCATCGAAGTGTTCAAAACGGCAGGTATGAAGCTACATAAATGGACAGCTAACGACGAAAGGCTTTTGGAATCTATTCCCATCGAAGATCGCGATGCACTAGCAAGGTTCGATGACTGTCAAGCTAACGAGTATATAAAAACGTTAGGCTTGATGTGGAATCCTAATAATGATGAAGAGATTCCCGAACTGTGCAAAGAAGTTACCTGCAACGCCACAGTACCGTCTGAAACCCTGCCGATTCTGGAAAAGTTTGAATCCTTTCGAAAGACGCAGCGAATATTAGCGTATGTTGTGCGATTCAAACAGAATGCCAAGCGACGTAAGGGTGATCGAATTGATGAGAAAAACCCAACAATTGCAGAACTGCGAGAATCTACGCGTTGGATTGTACGTGCTATTCAACATAAGGAGCTGTCAGATGTAATATCAGCCGTTAAAAGTGACAAACCTGTGCAACGTTACCGGAATCTCAACCTATTCCTGGATGGTGATGTACTGAGAGTTGGTGGCCGTATACGTAAGGCAGATCTGCCGTATGAGAATAAGCATCAAATGCTGCTTCCACATCGAAATGTAGTAACCAGACGCTTGATTTCAGCAATTCACCGAGAAAATCTGCACATAGGCCCATCCGGGGTGATTTCAATTCTGCGTCAGCAATTCTGGATAGTGAATGCTCGATCTACGGTTCGAAAGGTGCTGCATGAATGCATTCTTTGTTTTAGAAGTAGACCAAGCACCATGGATCAACAAATGGGCGATCTACCAAGCTGTCGAGTAACAGCTGCTCCTACGTTTCAACGAGTTGGTCTGGATTTCGCTGGGCCAATCATGTTAAAATCAGGCATTCGTCGTGTCATTGCTGTAAAGGGATACATATGCGTATTTGTGTGCACGGTCACAAAGGCTATTCATTTGGAAGCTGTAGAAGACTTATCAACTGGTGCGTTTCTTTCAGCCTTTAGACGATTTGTGTCCAGAAGAGGAATTCCCGAAGAAGTTTACAGTGACAATGCCACCAATTTTGTTGGAGCGAAAAATGAACTTCGTGAGTTGTGCGAATTGTTTAGGAATGAAGCAACAAGACAAGACATTTTCCAGTTCTGCCAAGAAAGAGAGATTGTGTGGAGAATGATCCCGCCTGGTGCTCCTCATTTTGGAGGGATTTGGGAGGCAGGCGTCAAGAGTGTTAAAAGTGTATTGAAAAAGGTTTATAAGTCGGCATCTTTAACGATCACCGATTTCTACACTCTTCTGTGTCAAATTGAGGCCATCCTAAACTCTAGACCGTTATACGCCCTTTCAAACGATCCACATGATCTGGACTGCCTTACTCCTGCACATTTTACTATCGATCGTCCATTGATTGGAGTTGCGGAACCATCATATCTGGATCTTCCAGATAATCGACTGAACAAGTGGCAGAGGCTTCAGCAACTTCGACAGCAGTTCTGGAGGCGATGGCAGAAGGAGTATTTAAGTGAACTGCAGACTAGACACAAGTGGACAAAACAGAGGGACAATGTAAAGGAAGGAGCACTAGTGCTGATGAAGGAAGACAACATGCCGCCACAGTTTTGGAAATTAGGACGAATTTCCAAGGTGTATCCAGGAGAAGATGGGTTGATACGAGTAGTGGACGTGCGTACGAAACACGGTTTATTCAAACGTCCTATACATAAGTTGGCGCTTCTTCCCATGCCGAATCTGTAATATCCCCTGGTAGGGGGGGAGGATGTTCCGTTTCATCGGAACGAAAGAGAGAAAGAGTGAGAGGCGACAAATTGAAATATCGCGGTTGCAGCGGGGCGATAATAAGAGTACCGTTAATCGAACTTAAGCGGGGAGCAGGTCCTGCGCACGATCAGTATGATGTGTATAGCGATACAGATAAGTCGCAAGTGTTGGATCAATAAAGTAACCTCTTGTGCGTTTAAAGAAAATACCGACAGTCTAACTATCAGTAGAGTTCCGCTGAGATATCACATTGGTCCTTCGAACCGGATATACAAGTAGCTGGATTTCGGTAATCGCTCATCATGACTCGAACACCTCGAACGCCACACACACCAGCCGCGAAATCGGTCGTGGAACCGGGATCGGTGGATGTGACTGTTGATGCGATGCCAAACATTCACATGCGTGACCTTGCGTGTGAGGAGTTAACTCGCATATTTGACAACATTTCGCTGGCGAAGAAAGAGGTAAAGGCGCTGACTGCGGTACAGTGCAAAGTGTATGGAAAAAAGGCGGATAGTGCATTAGAAGAACACAACAAGCATTATACAGAAATTATAAAGCTTGTAGGAAGTGACAGTGTAGTGCATGACGCCAAGTATAAGGAAATGATGAAACTGCATGAGACAGTGATGATGGAAATAGAGAGTGCATCTGAAGCCTTTGCGGCAAAATCCATAGCATCTCAAGCAGTAATTCCTGGTCCTAGTGTCTCACCAGTGATTGTGCATGCTCCATTGCCTCGGCCAATTCCTTCGTTTAGCGGCAAGTATGAGGAGTGGGAGCGATTTAAGACAATCTTCAAGGACATTGTGGACAAAAGTGGTGAAAACCCGCGATTGAAACTCTATCACTTGGAAAAGGCGTTGATCGGTGATGCGGCCAAGGTGATAGATGAAAAAACGATTAATGACGGTAATTACGAACGTGCGTGGCAATTGCTAACTGAACGGTATGAAAATAAGCGTCGTATGGTGGACTTACATATCAGTGGACTTTTTAATTTAAAGAAGTTAACCGAGGAAAGCTATGTAGGTTTGCGTAATTTGGTCGAATCAGTTGAAAGCCATGTTGAAAACCTAAAGTATTTAGGTGAAGATTTTACCGGTCTTTCGTGTTCAATGGTTATACATTTAATTGCCAATTCTTTGGATATCGAAACAAAGAAAATATGGGAAACTAACATCCCTAGAAACGAGCTACCGTGTTATGAAAAAACCTTGTGTTTCCTAAAAGAAAGAGTGTCGGTGTTAGAAAGATGCCAGAGAAGTGTAACTGCTGGTCATAAAGGACGATTACTTTCAAAGAAGCCAGGGTCCAACGAACATGCACCAATGAAGTTCAATGCGGCTTCAACATTGTTTGATGAAAATGCGTGTAATTTGTGCAAAGGACATCATGAAACAAATAAGTGTTCAGAACTCTTATTACTACATGGAAGGAATAGAGTGCAATTGGTTATGACAAAACGGCTTTGTTTGATTTGTTTAAAACCGGGTCATTGGAGAAACCGTTGTAAATCGCGTGTGAAGTGTAGTATGTGTCAGGGAGCGCACAACACAGTATTGCATTATAACAACAATTCTGAGAACTCGGAACAAGCAAAAGGGGAAGCCGAAAGAGTGAGCGCGAGCCAGCATGCAGATAATGCAGATAAATCGAAAGGTATTGTCCTGTTGCAAACTGTTTTGCTTTATGCGGAATCAGCGAACAAAGAGTTGTTGTTGTGTCGCGCGTTGCTGGACAGTGGGTCGCAGATTAGTTGTGTAACCGAAGCACTTGCAGTGAAATTAGGACTAAAATTGGAAAGGGTGAACGTGCCAATAAAAGGTATTGGAAACATTGACTCGCCTGTACGGCAGAAGTGTTCGTTTACGGTGAAATCCAGATGTACCAATTTTAGTATTGGCATTACTTGTTTTGTATATCGTGAAATAACGGGTAAGATGCCGTCTGTGCAATTCGATACACGCGAGTGGAATTTGCCGAATCCATCATTGTTAGCTGATCCAAACTTCAACAAGCCTGGCAGTATAGATATTTTGTTGGGCATGGATTGTCTCCCGGAATTAGTGTTGTCAGGGTCCATAAAGCAAGCAAATACAATGCCGATGATTAGTGAAACCCGTTTTGGATGGGTGATAGGAGGACGTGTTGCAGAAATACAAAGGGAAGAAGAAACTTATACCCATGTGACAGTAAGCGATCGCTTAGAAACGACAATGCAACGGTTTTGGGAAATAGAAGAGGTGACAAACGAGCGTTGTGTGAAAACTGAGGACGAAGTTTGTGAAGAACATTTTCTCGAAACACATTATCGTGACGACACTGGTAGATACGTTGTGAAATTGCCTTTGAAGGAATCGGTAACCCAGTTGAGTTCTTCGCGAAATGTAGCATTGCGTATGACCTTTGACCCGGAAGAATTGGTAGTTCCAGATAAATCTAGGGACATGCTAAACCCAAGGGTAGAAAAACTCGTTCCAGATACAAATTTGTGACCATTCAAGGACCAAACTCCTCGTCAGCTTGCTTATTTGGGGAAAAAGTTGTTAATGGAGCCTGTCGTGAGAAAACCAGGCAGGAGAAGCCCACATTGCTATAAAACTCATTGCGTTAAAATCCAGGAGAAACTGTTAAAACCTATAGGATAGCCGCGGGTAGAAAACGATTGTTAGACTGAAATTGTTCAAAAATCCAAACGATTGGATGAAATCGTCACATTGAAATCGTAATTCTAAACACATTCCGAAAAACCAATACGCGTTTATTGAAAAACGATGTGTTCGGTGAAGAAGCCATCTTGCAAAAACATTTTAAGCAATATCATGTACCCTCGTTAAAGAAATCTCGTTTTTCATATTGAAAACTCAGTTCAGTTTATTAAACTTTAATTAGTGGATGCTTTATCATTTTGTTTCTTAAAATTTGCTATTTATTATTAAACTGTGCCTGAACATGAAAACCGAGTGAGTGTAAATGTGACTAAATGGTCAAAAGCTTCTACACAAAGAATCGAAGAGGTTCGTAATTTTCCACAAACTCGGATGATAGTTGCTAGTTTTGTAATGGCAACCTCCTAATTTGATACCTGGTTTTTCAATAAGTCATGGCACCACGAACACCTGTACAAACTCAAAGAAGAAGGTTCCACCATGTTTAAAGGGGAAGATATTTGAACAATACAATGTCAACTGTTTAGCGTGATGAGATACCTTGAGATCTTTAGCCTCGGTAGTGTCTTGGGACTCCTCCTATACGATTACTATAAAGTCGATGCCCCATTCTTGAATATAAACACTATACTGATAATATTACCATCACGCATGGATGCCAAGCTCGTGTAAATTCTTGACGCCTCGTCTCAAGTTCTGGATAAATATACAAATGATATTAAGGGCCGAAAAGTTGTAGTCAATTTCTCCCAATTACAGTTTTATTTCCATTAAGAACAGAATAACTATTTCCACAATAAGTCGTAAAGCCTTACATTGCAAGGTCATATCGTTCAGTAGGCAACGGATTTTGTTTTTTTTTTAGATTTAGTTTAACAATGTTGATGCATTATACGTACTTTTCTCAATAAACATGTATAATCCCTGTCCTATTCAGTTTGTCGGTTGTAAGTTGTGTCTATTGTAAAGAATTGTTATGCAACTTTTGGTTTGGTGCCGTGACCAGGATCAAATGTTCGCGATCGATCCCTACGTTGTGTTTTAGTGTTTCTTTCAAAAACCAGTGAAGTGCTTAACGATTGTTCCGGGTTGGCCGATCGGCGAACGTGCCGCTATATTTCGTGGTTGCTTGTACAATGGTGGTAATTTTTACGCATCCGAAATGGCCGTAGCCCTAACGTAGCCAAAATTAAGCTAACGCTGCCCCAGTGAAAATATTCTATATACATTAAACAGCTGCGCGGACAGTCAACAAAAAAACGTCACAACAAAAACAAACAGTGTGTGACGTGCAAATCGTAAACAACATTTTTGATGTTAAATATGCATCTACAAAAGACAGGCACGTCGTCGAAAATGTCGACCAAATCACAGAAATTATACAAGTTGACATGTTAGTAGTCTTAGCATTGATCGACAGCTGCCATCTGCGAAGCCGCCAGACGGGGACCAAACCATCACTAACGCACAGAAAAGGTTCCATTCAGTGTTGGTGGGACTGGAAGGGTATCGTTTATTTTAAGTTGCCTTCTTTTGTACGGCAAACACTATATTCTGATCTCTACTGTCAACAACTCGATCATATGAAATTAGCGACTGACCAGAAACGACCAAAATTGGCCTACATGACATGTAGCGGAAACGGGCAATAAACCTGCTTCACTTTATCTCTTGCAACGAGGAAGGCTACTCCTTTTTGATGACCGATCATTTTCGCAATGTTAACAACATAAATAACGAAAACAACGTTTGTTTGAATGAAGTAAAAAGGCGATTTTATTTTAGCTACAACGAGTCGACGTGCGCCTACGACGCGCCTCGCTAGCAATGGATAACGCAACTGTTTCCGTTTGTCCTTACTATCCCTGGCGGTTTCATTTCTACTCCTACTGCGGTTCACTTGTCTTGGAATCATTGCGCCTCTGTGTTATTAATGTTCACTCTTTCGCCGGACTCTACTCTTTAAGCCGGAGGTTCGATCGTCCCGCTCATAGCAAAAGCGCTTGCACGGGCCGCTCGGCCACGCACACGAAATCGAGCGTTATCACACACGCTGACCGCAGTCAAGGGGGCATTTTACCGGTTGTCTTAACTGCCAAATTATTTTCTCCCTTCTTTATTCTTAAAGTCAATCTATAAGCGACATAACAAGAGTGGTGTTCCAAATGGTGTTCCAACCAGATCTCTGGCGTCTGTAGATTCTCACCAGAAGCCTAGGGCGCTTGATTCCAAAGTTTCAATGTATACACCATAGGGCCGTCCTTGCATCAAGCAATTATCACCTTTTCCTCGCAGTAACAAACTTTCTAAGCGATAAGAAGTTGGAATCAAAAGAGTGCTCGAGATTGTGGCTAGTAAGGACCAGGACTACTATGACAGAAGCATCATGAAACTATTTTGAACATGGAACAAATATCCAACAAAATGATGCATATTTGCTCTAAATCTAGCAATCCGATGTATGTTCTATTTATTTTGCCGAATCTGTAAGGGTTTCTGGTGTTAATGGTAGCTGATTGTCCCGGACACTCTTTGGTATTCGTACAGTGAACACCATAATCGACGATAAACTCGCCGACACAAAGGGTAGCACGAACCTGCACACTGAGTCATAGCGTCTAGAATATGTTTCACCCACCTATAACCATCACCTACCACTATCGAAGGGCATCTCCACTCATTTAAATCTGCTCAGGAATTCCACGCGCAAAATTAATGGTTCATATAATCCCTACATATATTACACTATAATTAATTCATGATGCCATCTGAACTATGATTGGTAAATGTCATATTATGGTGAAGTGTTGAGAACACTTGTTGTTAGTTCATAAAAGATAATAAACTCTATTGAGTATTGTATAACGTTTACACTCATATTGACACATTTTTTACATGAAACTACAGCGATACATTGATTATAAAGAAGCGAATATTAAAAAAAAACTGCATTTAATTGTCCATCAAACGTCATAGACGGATGCGGAAACGGAACGGAACGAATAACAGCTAACCAAAGAATCCAACCGAGCGAGAGTCATCTATTTGAGCGATCAGTGAAGTTGTGCGATCCGATGAGTGGAGTGGACAGCGAGTGGCATAAGGGAGAGTCAATCACAACCAAAAGCCATCATTGAGTGATGCTGCTCTTTACATGCAGTTACGCGACACACGCACGAAACTTCCATCTCTGAGTTTCCCGTCAACTGAGGAATCCGTCCTTCGAACACTTGCGTTATTTTTCAGAGAATTTCAACACATGAATCAGCATTTGCAACGTTTCCAACACTACGTGCTTTGCAGTCGACTTTGTTCGCACGATGGGCGTATGTCGTGGCAAAAATCTAAGCTTTGATATTGTGTTAAAAGCCATTTAAACCAAGATAAAATTCAAAGATTCACTGTTTTGTATGTGTTATATGAATATAGTTATATTTTAAAACATAAAAGCAGATAATTTATTGTCATTAAATTCAAACGCAAAATTCGACAGTTGCTCAATATTGACAATAGCTCGACGTTTGAGCATCTTCTTCGGACATATTTTGCTGTAATAGGACGATTTTTGACTCAAGTGGATACCGCTTAACTGGCTTTTCGATGATGTTCCGAAAAAAGTTTGTAATAGGTATGCTATTGAATGGTCAAAGTTTATATGCAACATATAAGTTAATTTATTTTTTAAAAGATAGCAAAAGTTACCGGTTTTCAAAGTCGTTTATTAGATACAAATTATTTGTTTTTGAATCTGTATCTATCGTTAAAATAATCAAAATTACTATTTTACCATTGTCAACTGGTAATGTTTTTTATTCAGAAGAAATCATCGTGTATCATGTATCATGGAATTTTCATATTTTGTTATATTATTTACCAAAAATAAAATTATATCTCGACACTGTGCATTGGCAGCGTAGACCGCATCGAGCGGTATGAAGCTTTGTTTAGTTCCTCTTTCATCGGCAAAGCGAACAGCCGTGATTATTTACTGAGCGTGAGTGAATCGAGTTGGCGAACGCACCACCAAAGCGAACAGTCACAGGGAACAGCAGGCAATATCTGCTGAGTGCAAGTAAAAGTTAACCCTTTTTGAAGTGAAAGAGTTTGAAGTCCTGAACAATGAACGCAAATAACAGAAGGATAAGGGCATCTAACAATGCTAACTTGAATGCAGATCTGAACCGTATATTGAAAAAAGCTATCTATTTGGTGGTAGTGGTATTTTGGCTAATTGCGCAGGAATCTGAATTACCTTCAGAAAGAAAAGATTTTTTTACTTCCACTGCAAATGATTTGCTTCGTAGAGCCAATCATGAAGCAAATCGGACTTTTCATTTCCGAAGGTTGCTAAGTTGTGCCCACATAATGCTGTATTGTGCAACTGAAGAAAGTATACATAGTCAACACTTTGACGTGATAAGGGGATAAATAAATCGCAAGTGTTTGGAACAGAATGGAGATGGAAGATTTGAAATCTGAAACAATTCGTGACACGGAGTCCTGAAAACAAAAAAATCTTAAAACAAGGCGATAAAACCAGTTATTTTGGAATGTTTTGGACGGAAAAGTGTGATAATGAACAGAGCTGTGTGTATTTAGTGGAATTTGGTGAGTGTTCTTATTAGACCGTTAAACTGTTATTGTAGTGTACTTAACAATTTGTCGATCTACAACCTACAATGAATGAATCTGTTTGCAGCTGGAAATATCCTATTATATAAACCTACGAAGCGACCCAGGATTCAATCAACGTGAGGGGTTACCGTATTAACCTTTGTGTCTGATATCCGTCAATGAGCTCGATTATGCAAATGTGTCCAGGTGCTGTGAGTTCAATAAACAAATCCTATAACGCAAGTGCTAAACACATGAATAAGACATTTTATTATCTTTTACAGCTACAATAAAACGCAGCAACACAGCGACGTAAGCGTCACAGGCTGCCCTTCACTATGCCTATGCGCCCCGTAAACTTACGCTAGCAGACGATGAATTGCGCAAGTGCTCCATGGCAAATCTGCTATAGATATAGCCAACAGCAATGCGAGTTTCAAAACTTCCAACCACAAGTCTACAAGCTACAACTTGCCAGCTTTGATGATCATCGAAAATGTTACTGCGATCTAATGCCGAAAGTAATCGACATGCCTTATTGCGGTAGATAGAGAAAGCTTTCAATTTAAATTGATAGTCAGGACTGATGTCTCAGCTGGTCACAATTCATTTTGTAATTTGTCTAATCAAAGCATTTGAACTCCTCCTTGTACAGTAACCCAAAACTTGCATGAAATGCAGATGCAGTCCACAACATTCATTATTTTAAACAAGTTTAATCGTTCGTTTACTCCTTTATTCAAGAAATATATGTCCACCCATTAGGCTTAGCAATTATAATCTTATAGTCCAATATGAAAAACTAAAAAAGGGAAGTTGATTATTCGGGTCCGGTGGGCAACTATCGTTATGAAAAGAACAAAGAGAGCATAGCTGTTAAATTATAGTTTCACTCGTAAAACGGATCGTTTTGGCCGTAGGTAGGCCGTGTTATCGCAAGATGGAATGAGCAGGGAAGGCGATGGTTATATTCAGTATCCGACAAAACAAGTGCAATGTTGTTACATATTTTTTAATCATATTCTTACGAACGCGACCCTTTCATTTATATTTGATTTGTATTCTTTATTTGATTTGAAAAGCGATGAGCGATTTTATTAACATCACGTGTACTACTAATGCCTTGATAACGTGTAAATAAGGCTTAACATCGCTAATTCTAATAACATTTGATCATGTGTAAATGTGTACTCTAACTAACTGTATAACTAACCCTTATCGTGAGGATGATACAATCTCGTTTGTTGACCTAATATATGTCTGCGACATGATATAAGTCATTACATAACAATCTGAGAGACTTCATTATTTGTTAACATCGTAAAAAACTCCTTTCATATCTTGACTTGATTAATGACCAAATCTAGAACCAAACGTCCATGAACATTGACCTATAAATAGTCAGACAACGGATTATACAAAAATGGATAAACTATCGATGGTCGGCGAAAAAGAAAAAGAGATATTAGTTATGAAAAAATTAAATCTTTCGATATATCACGCTTCTTGGAGTTCAAAGTAAGGTTATTTAGTGACGAATCAAAGTATTACATCTTTTGAAGCAAGAGTAAGAGACTGCAAGAGAATGCTCCAATCCACGTTTCTGCACAAAATCACCAAACAATGGTGAAGTTTCGGTTTCGGATCGCTTCTCTGGCTATGTATAGGATGCCCCAGAAAGTATAAGCACCATAAAAAATACGGAAAAATATACAACTTTTGGCAAAATGTGTATTGTTTAGTTAATAATCATTTCACTATCCTGTTCTTAGTTAATTGCATAGAAAGAAATAACATCAAGAAAAGAAAGAAATAACAAAGTGCCAATCACCAGCGAACAAGAACGAACAGCCTTCTTAAAGAGCTGCAAAACCACATTTATAGATCAGATGGGCGTCATTGACACCCAGTAGCGGATACCATTTTGGCAAAAGACCGGTCGGTGTTCCCTTCGATGCCGCTGCCATCCAAAGAGCTATCGCAATTGTCAAGATATGACGATATTTGATCAGCATCTTCCAGACAGCGGTTGGGTCGGATCCACCGATCCAGGCGATCCTGGCTATCCTGGTGATCCAGACGATTCAAGCACCGCCTTGATAGGAACTAAGATACGGAACCGTATTTCTAACCGACATACACACACACAATGGTTGAACTTAACATTTCGGTTAGGGTAGGCTCGTTGGTCATCTTCTCCGGTCACGTACATCTTCTGGAACTAAGCGGACCGGTGATAAAATCATCCGGTGTGGCGTTCGCGATTCAGATCGTCGGACATTGTAGCGGATAGCAGTGGAGTAAAAAACAGCGAATAAAACTTGGCATGCATCCTTAGGATATGTATAATCGCTAGCGTTTGGCTAATCACGGCGCCTCATCGTATTGCCTTCGATTAATTTACAGAATAATAAATATAATTTAGTATAAAATCGAATCCCGTACCGGAATTGGTTTAAATGCCGTTGAATCCGTACCATAACATATGCTCGAATTTGACACATTCAAGTTGTTTTGCAATGGAAGCAAGTTTTAAACATTGGCAATTCAAATAAGCACAGAATTATATATTTGAGCAATAAAATAGAAACTTGTTATGCTATGCGAGAGATTTTGCGTCCACACTTGTTGCGATCCGTTCAGTGTTGCCAAATCATCATAAACGCATAGATTTGCTGTCAATTTGGTTGCCAGAAACGCAGAATGTCTGCTCGAAGACCATTCGAGCATATGTTGTGGTTACAGTCTTTTTTCCGTTTTGGTCTCTGCTGTTATTTTAGACTTCAATTCTGTTTGTTTGCATGAATTTTAAGTTTTTTTGGATTTCTCCAGTTTGTTTAGACTTCCAACTTTTAATTAAGTCTTCTTCTGATGGTAGTTTTTCTTGTCTCCTTTCTGTTCCGAATCTCATACATGTCATTGCATGTTCTACATAGACCTTCATCTGTTAGTTTGAATTTGTGTAGCCAATATTAACTGTAATCGTGTCCCGAAATCAGTCTGTTGATTATTTTAATCTCTTTCGGTTTTAGTTTCATTTTGTTATGCCATTTTTTTTCCTATGTTTCTCTGGTATTTTTTAGCTTTGATTGCACACATGTCCGCGTACCACCTATCTGTTTCTATTTTGGCCATTTCCTGTAAGATTCCTATTGCATCTTTTGGGCGAATTAGGTTGTTTATAATATAATTACTTTTGGTGCCCTGTTTTGCTAAATCGTCCGCTATTTCGTTGTCTTCTATGTTTATGTGACTTGGAATCCATTGTATTATGGTCTCTGTTCGATAGCTCGCTGTTCTTTCGGATCGTTATTGTGACCTTTACGTCTGGGGGTTTAAGTTAAGACTGAAATTATTGTATTCACCTACAATTTACAATGTTACTTACACTAAGACCTATTCCATACCTAGACTACACTAACATATGTACACGATGTTACATTGTTGCATACTCATAGGCGCAACAGCCTCTAGATATTCGCAGTTGTTTAGGATTCCACTTACGATTTCATCCACAAATTTCTGTTCTGTGGCTTGTTTGAGTATAATGCAAGCAGATTGGCAGTCTGTGTATACTATGGGGTTTTTGATTTTTCGAGTTTAATTCCTTTCATTTCTGTGTTACGCCATTTACCGATCTTTGAGGAGATATTTCTACTGCTTTTTTTTTGTTATTCCTGTTTCTATGATTGCAAAATCATCTGCGTATTGCAGTACCCTGATTTTTACGGTCTTAATGTCGTGACATCTGCTGGTTTGTATACTAAAAAGTGTAGGGGATAAAACATCCCCTTGGGGTAGTCCGTTTGATACTATTCTTTTGATTGTTTGGTTATAAACGGTTATTTCTAGACATCTGTTGTTTAGAAAGCTGTTCATCCATGTAATATCGGCTAGGGGTATCATTAGAGATTGCATAATTATAGCTAGTTCTTTGGATAATACGCTATTGTAAGCATTTTTTACATCTATAAATATCACTCCGATCACTTTTTTTATCACTTCTTTCTATTATTGTTTGTAAAAAAAGAAAAAAAAAAGAAAATATGCTCCATCAAGCGGGCCAGCATAGTCTATATGTATTCGCTGCCACGGAGTAGTAGCTTTCGGCCAAAAAACGGGATTTGCGTGAGGCGGTGATTTAGTAGCTGCTTGGCATGCATCACATCACCCAGTTCGCGATGTCTGCATCTAGAGATGGCCAATAAAAATAACTGCGGGCTAAGGCCTTCATTCTGACGATTCCTGGGTGTCCGTTATGTACCTGCTGAAAGCATCGTTCTTTTGGATCCGGGTATTATCACCCTCTCACTGAAAAGAAGACATCCGTCTACGATTGATGAGCCATCTTTTCTAGCATGGAATCTTGCCAGTTCGCCTCTAAATGCTGTGTTTTTAGGCCATCCATCGCGATGTAATGTTCGACCTTCTATAGCAACGGATCCCTTGCTGTTTCGTTTGTTAGCTCCACAAGATTAACAGGCATTGTCTTTAGTGTGTTCACCAAGATTGATTTAACATATTCTTCTAAACTCGCGATCACGCAATCTTCTTCTGGCTTGGTATGCGTTTTTATAAGACTTTACAGCAGTGTTAAGTTGAGACTAATGACTAATGATGAATGGAATCGTGATTTTTTCATTAGTGAAATTAATGTCGTTTGTGTCGGGACTTAGGTTCAATTCGATATATCGAGAATTAGATACATCAGGCTGATCAGTTCCTTCTGTATCTACTATGTTGTCCTGATTCTCTTTGTGTTTTTAGCTTGATTTCTCGTAGTGACCAATACATTCACAGTAAGATTTTTCAGTTCGGAGGAGTTTAAACGTGATAACGCGTCCGCTATCACATTTTCGCTTCCCTTTTTATAATATACTGTGAAATCGTATTCTTCTAATGTCAACCGAAATTTTGTCAATCTGCTCGAAGGATCTCGCATAGAGAACAAATAGACTAAAGGTCGGTGGTCGGTGTGTATGTCAAACGTTTGGCCATATAGATAAGGGCGAAAATGTTTAACGGCCCACACAATTGCTAACAATTCCTTTTCAATAGCTATTGGCCTGACTTTTTTGTTGCTCAATACGGTTCCAATGGCAGTCGCAGATGCATCGGTATGTAAGCTAAAAGTGTTGGACTTCCTAAAATCGGGATAATCCAGTAAAGGGGGATTTATAAACTTGTTCTTAAGGGTTTCGAATGCATTTTGGCAAATTTTATCCCATTTAAAGGGTGTGTTTTTCCTGGTTAATAAATTTAATGGCATACATATTGCTGCAAAATTGGGAATATGCTTTCGATAGTAGTTAGCGAAAGCTGCAAATCTTTTAGTTTCCTCGGGGTTTGTAGGTGGCTGCCAATTTTGTATAGTTTCCACTTTTTGTGGATCCGGTTTGATATCTTCGCCTGATATGTAATGACCCAAGTAAACAAGCTCTTTCTGCAAGAAATTACATTTTGTTGGGTTGAGTTGTAAATTTACCTTTCGAAGTCTTTCGAACACATCCATTAGATTTTTGTGGTGGTCTTCTATGGTTCTTCCAAAGATAACAATATCGTCGATGTATACAAAACATTTCTCCAGATTGAGACCTGACATTGCTACGGTCATTAGTCTAGAAAAAGTCGATGGTCTAGTTTTTAGTCCCATGGGTAGTCGTGTCATTTGGTATTGACCTTTCGGGGTTGTGAATGCAGTAATTGGTCTATCTTTTACCTTTAAGGGACATTGGTAATATCCTTGTGAGAGGTCTAGATATGAAAAATATCTAGCGCCCGCTAAGGAATTTATAACCTCTTCAATATTCGGCAAGGGAAATCTGTCGTCTTGTAGGAAGGAATTCACCTTCCGATAATCTATGACTAATCGCCATTTCTTTACATTATTTATCATCTTTTTTGGTACTAGTAATATCGGGCTGCTCCATCCGGATGTTCCCTCTTCTATAATTCCATCCTTGAGCAATTTGCGTATTTGATTATCCACCTCGTCTCTTTGGGAATGTGGTAATTTATACTGTTTTGCAAAGATAGGAAGTGTACCTTGTTTTGGATTCAACGATGCCTCATATATTCTAGTGACTTCAATTTTCTCATTTTCTAGACAGAATATGTCATTATGTTTCAGACAAATTTGTTCGATAACCTGCTTGTCGTTAGGCGATAGATGGCAAAGTTTCAGTTCCTTTAATAGCTTTTTAATTCGTTATGGCTTATTTTTAGTTGTTTTTATTTCAAGAATGTTGTATTTTTTTGCAGGCCTTATTAAAGGTTTTAGTGAGCTGTTTGTAACGGGTTTATTATTAAAATTTGCAATTCGATTACTCACTGGGATTACTCCTGCAGTCGGATTAGCAATTGAATTAGAGATATATGCATTTGACGCAAGCGAATCATTCAGTACCACACAAGTTTCCGTTTCGCTTGTGTGCAAATAACTGATAATTTCAGTTCGAGCTGGAATATACACAACCTCGTTGTCTCGTTCCGGACGAAAAGATAGATTCATTTCGTAAAAATCTAGTTTCGCTCCAAATTGAGATAAAAAATCTGTTCCGATTAAACCCGAAATATCACTCGGTAATGTGTGTACTATATGAAAAGTTATAGCAAAATTATTTGATTTGTGTGAAATATACGTAATTATGAATCCTAATGTATTTGAATTCCCATTTACCCCATTGATCTTCCTAATTTCTGATGTATTAAAGGAAAATTTTGACGGAAGGCAGTTAATATTCAAGATGCAACAAGATGCTCCACTGTCTATCACTAGTTCTATAGGTCTGTTGAATAGAATAAAATTGGCTCTAGTACTCTTTTTTATATTGAAATTAACGAAAAAGATTCGCCAATGAAGTTTCTATTTCTGTTTCTTGAGAGTTTGTTGGCTGCGCACTAGTGGTGACCACAAGTGCAGCGTTTCGATTGTTGTGATTATGACTTGGGATTCTATTTGAGTTCACATATTGCCCACGATGAGGAACGTGGTTTCTTCGCGGTTCGATGTGATTCCGGTTAAAAAAATTTCTTCTGGGATAATCGTTACTGCGGTTTTGGAAATTATTTCTGAACCTATTAAACGGTCTGTATCCTCGAGTATTACCTCTATTGTTATATTGATACCACATGATATCGTTCTCATTGTTCAATGTACATCTTGTTGTCGGAGCACATTCTAGAGCATCAGATATAGCCTTGCTTAGTGATGATGGATTTCTGGCTTTCAGGAAAAACTTTGTATTTGGGTCTGATAATCCTCCAATGCACGAACTGCGGTTGTTTCACAAATGTTAGCAGCAGCCGCTTCAGATGTGAATGTACCATTTGAGACATGTGCTGCAGCTAATTCGGCTGACAACAGCTCGATTTCGTTTCCAAATTCCGAAATGCTTTGAGTATTCTGCCGCCTCATGTTCATTTCGTTTTCTACGGCTAACGGAGAAAGCTTAATCGCAAATTATTCTCGTAACAGTTCAATAGCTTGTTGAACAGTTTTTGCCGGTCCGATTAGTGTTGTTCTTAAGAATTTCAAAATGTGCTGTTCCTGGATTCCTATTGAATATTCCTGTAAAAGTTCTACACAATCTATGTAACTGGCTAGTTCTGTAGCTGAACCCTTGAAAAGTTTGACCAGTTTGATGGCTAAACTCAAATCAAGTTTATTGGCCATTTTGGATATTGTATTCTCAGTTTTTCCCTTCTCTTCTTTTTCTTATTCTTTTGTCATTACTCCTCTCGAAACGACTGCTCTTTGTTTTTTCATGAAGTTATTTTCGCGAAAGACATGAGACTCCAAAAACGGAAGGTTCAAACATGGGAAAGCCTAATAAGAAATATGATCCATGCCAAGTATGTATTAATCGGCCAGTGGTATGTTAAATGATTTAACAAAGTGAGGAACTTTGGGAAATGGGAGTGAATCTCCTAACCTCAAATTTTCCAGCGTTTTTTTTTTCAAACTTTGGGTATCACATACGCGGTAACCGTCCTTTAACCTTTTTGATACTAATTTAATTTCCGCAACATTTCATCATACCACACTTGTTGGAACCTAACAAATAGCGAGGGTAAACGTCAGCAACAAAACCCCACAAGGGTAGGTTGAGTGCACTGTTGACAGATTCTTCTCTCCTGCAAATGTAATAAAAGGAGCGAACGGAGAGGAAGCGGCCTCTTTTTGCGATAGTACGCTCATATGCGAACTATGTTAGAATTTGGAGAAATTGTTGGATTAAAACAACTTATTAAATAAAGATCATAAAACAGAAAAGACGGTCTTTAAGGAACAAGTGCGGAGGTGCCGCAACAAACCTTTCTACACACGTGTTCTAGATACGTTTCCTAACCTATCAATTCGCATTGTCGCACTTTCACACACACGCACACGCCCGTTTCTTCTTTCCTTATCGCTTTCTTCACGCTTCGACACGTAGTATTAGTAGATGATCCGCACACGAAAGTTAGTTAGTTGAAATTTGAGTGATTCGCGTACTTACATAAAAAAATGTATGATTAGCACCCGGTAGTGCGTTCGCAGCTAGCTCTTCCTCTTTACTCGCAGCACTGCTCCAACTGCATCCAATGCTCCTTCTCTTTCTCTGCAACGCGGCTACTACGGCTACTTTCATCGACGCTCGTTCGCTTTCTCTGCAGCACCGCTTCATTTGTTTCCCGCAATCGTCATCGTTCTCTTTATCTCCAGTATTGTTACAGCGTCCAGCGCCCGTTCTTTTTATCGGCATTGATTTCTTCTCAAGGATGTATTTCGTCGTAGTCAGATCATCGCACCACGATCTTTTCTTCGGCTGTTCCGTATTCGCCTGTCACTCTTGATTTGCACGTTTACGATTTTTCTTCCATAGATGCAACACGTGCGTTCTATGCGTTTTGCCGGTCTTTCTTCACTTCCTTTTGCAACGGCACCAGAGCTGACGAGATCTCACTCTATCGATTGTTCTTTCCTTCGTTATAATGCTGTTGAAGCTGACGACACGAGGGCTGGCAGGATCGCCATGTTAAGTTGAGACTAACCTCTGCTTAGGTCTGTACTGTTCGACGTCCAGGAAGGAAGAGAGCCTATCCTTCCCGTGTCCGTTTTATTAGTTCCCTTCTAGCGGTCTAATTAGATCGGTTTCGAATGGGCACGTTTACAGTTGGGAATCGGTGTGTAGGCCGTGATACCCTTACAGCAGATCTGCATTACCGAAATCTTCGGTGCGCACGTACTCGATACTGAAATCATAGGTGTTGTGTCTTCACTTTAGTAAAAACTTACTCGCACAATTACACATTAAAACTCGTTTATTACACTAAAAGATAACACAGACGGTAACGCAAAAACGACTGTTTCCAGGGGACGCCCAAACGAGAAAAGAAAGCGTAAGGATCGCGAGAGCGATCGGGTAGGGCAATTCTCGGCACATCGGATGCTGTCGGTTCCCAGACAGCAACGAGTGATTAACTGGCTGCGTACGTGATCAAGGTGTACACAACAATAGGCGAGCAAGGTTAACGCAAATCGCTGGAAACGGGTAGCCGTAAACGTGCCCTTCTTGGATCCCTTCTTGGCGCCGAATATATGGAGCAGAGGCCGGTGATCCGTTTGCAGGGTAAAATGTCTTCCAAACATCAGTATATGGAACTTTTTAACTGCAAATATTATTGCCAGACCCTCTCGGTCTGCTTTGTTTGTATCGGCTTTCTGTTTCGGTGAGGGCTCGAGAAGTGTGCTGAATGACCCGTTGCAACCCAGGATACACATGACTAATTGTTGCGCCTAAGCCGATTGAAGATGCATCGGCCGAAATAACGATCTTTTGCTGCGGGTCACAGTGAGCTAGCTGTAGATCTGAAGCTAGTAGCGATTTAAACTCACGGAAAACGCGTTTACATTCTGGCGTCCAATTAAATGAAGCATTAGCCTTCAGGAACTGATCTAATGGGTATCTCAGTTTGCGCATGTTAGGAATGAATCGACCGTAGAAATTAATAGCTCCTAGAAACGATCTAACACCTGTGACGTCTGTTGGTTCTGGCAAATTTCGTATAAGCGCAACTTTTGCGGGTTCAGGACGTAGTCCGTGGCTATCTATTACGTGACCCAGGTAGGTGATTTGAGGCATACAGAAGGCACATTTGTCAGCACGAGTAGTGAACCCGTAGTCCTGAATTCGCCCAAGCGTATCTGCTAAGATTGCGTCGTGCTCCTTTTCCGATGTGCCACCCACAATGCTGTCATCTAGGTACCCTGATACGTTCTTCAGACCAGCTAGCATTTAATCAATTACCATTTGAAAGGATGCTGGAGCGATCTTTATACCCGGTGGCAGGCGATTGTAAAGGTATAGACCGCGATGCGTATTGATGGTTAGAAGCGAGCGGTATTGCGGGTCGATCTCGATTTGCAGAAACGCGTCCGATAAGTCAATTTTACTGAATTGTACTGATCAACTGATTGTACAGTTGGAAAGCTTCGCGAAAATGTCTTCCGGTAACGGTAATGGGTATCCATTTGGTTCCAGGGCGTCGTTTAGGCCCGTGGAATAATCGGAATAATCGACTCATTAGCTTTCTTTACGACCACTATCGGCGCAGCCCAATCAGATGCTTTAACTGGAGTGATAACCCCATGCGTTTGTAGACGATCCAGCTCTCGATCCACTGCTTCTCGTACTGCGTAGGCAACTGGTCGTTTGGGGCGAAACATTGGGCGACAATTTTCCTTTACCGTAAAAGTAACGTTCGCCTTTGTACACAGCCCCGTATCTCCGAAAACCTTTCGAAACCTATTTTGCCATGACCGCTGCGCACCGTCTGATTTCTTCAACTGGCAACAGAAGTTATCAATGGGAGTTGACCACAATGCGAACGCGTCAATCATATCTAGTCCTAGCAGAAGCAGGCGTACTGGAGTAACAGAGATCTGGACTCGCATGGTTTGGTTGGCCACACTGACGCTACCCATAAAATTCCCGTCCAGTGCCAGTTTAGCGTCCGATGCTCTGTGAGCAATTATCGATGCTCCTCTCCGCACAGCCAGCACGGATTTTTAGAAACGGCGGTGCCGGAAGAATGCTGTCTTTGTTGGCGTTCCCCCTTTGAGCTGACAGCTAAAACGCGCTCCGTCAAAAGACCTTCGATCATCGCACTGTCTCTCTTTAGGTTCATTAGACGGTGACACTCGGTGGACAGCTGCTGAAGCGTTGTACAGGTTCGATCCTCAATACGTGCAAGTAGTTGCGTTAGGAGATCAGCTTCATCCTCGTCCCTCAGGCCACACACGAACAACAAGCATTTAAAATCTTCTTCGATGAGCTTGCCAAGCTCGAAATCCACTGAAGATTTGTTGATGCGACATGCTACAAACGCGAATAGAAATCATGAGCGAGCATGTCAATACCCGGGCCAGGTAATCATAAAGTAAAGAATACCGCAAATAGGGAATACGATTGTCGCAAGGACAGGAACGTTGTGGTCCTAAACCAACTACGCCTATTCGCTTAGATTATTAGTTTACAACTATCAACATAGTTTACAGCAAATGGCATATGCGCGCGCATCGGGAATGGAAAGATCCAAAACAAACATAATTCGACGAAGCCACATCTAATAGCGAACGCATAAACAAACCGTTAACATCCAGCACCCAAAGCAAGGACATAAGGCATGTAAATGCAAGTAAGGAATAAACAATACAGAACCTCCTAAGTGGCCTAAAATGCAACAGTCTAAAAATGCAGAAGATGCAATGCACTTGACAGGGTAAACGGAATACGCCGAACGGACGGGTGATAAAACTCATTAAAACATATGGCCTTTGACAAGATAAACAAAACACATGGCTTTAACATTACAGAATAAGTTTTAGAAAGGTACAGCCTCCCCGACGATGTAAAATGTGGGAAAAAATTGTTCTATCTCACTTCGATCTTTTATTTCATTTCAACCCACAAACCTTAAGACACTCTGTTAGTATATAAGCAGGAAAAATTGTTAATAAACTTCACTTGTACTTCAAACCTTAACCTGGTATCTTCAAGCCATTGGGTTGGCAATCGAGTTGAACGGAGGTCCACATTTAGATACTTGTTCTGATTTTATTCAGAAGAAAAGGCCACTTGTCCGACCCGAACAATTTCGAGCGCCTTCACTTCCGTAGACGTTCCAGTGAAAGCAAAGGTCCACCGTTAGAAACACGCCCTGGAAAACCAGGGAAATGCCTAACGTTCGATCCGAGTTGATCTGAAAGGTCAAACGAGACTTGGGCGAGAGTTTCAAGGTAGACCAATCTTCGCGTGGTCGATCCTACCAACGGCGGATCTGGTATCCGGTTTGTTCCCGCAGCAACAAATGGTGGCTCCAGAGAGGAGATTACAGTAACTCGCGCGAACAAGTGTAATCTCTTTCGATCGAACTTACGTTCATGGTGTGCTGTCGCCAGAAGAACAGCAAAATAGTTTTGTGTATTAAAGGATTCGTGTGATAATCGAATCAAGTGCAAACGCAGATCCTTTCAATAGGCAAATACGGACCAAAGTGAGGCTCTTAAACTTAAAAAAAAACTAGCAAGAAACTGAACAATATTCAGCACGAAGACAGTGATTTAAGTTGTGCAGCTCCTCAGCCACAGTCGTAATCATCACCAAGGAATACAACCAGTGCATCGAAGGGAAGGTAAATCTATCCGAAACAAACGGTAAGTCAAACCATCCTTATTATAAGCACGGCTGGGAAATCTATAGATTCGTCCAAAATGCTTTACCAGTTTACCGTGAACGACAAGGGAAGTTGTCGTGTCTGCACAGCGGAAGATACCGCTGAAGAGAGTATGATTGCATGTGGGGAATGCGATCGATGGTTTCACTTAGAGTGTGCCAAATTGTCACGTAAACCATTACCAGCAGAATGCTGGTTATGCCGAAAATGCCAACAGATAAAGTATCAACTTAATAGACAAAAGGATGAGCTCAAGGTTCTCACGGAAAGAGACGTGAAAAACAGAGCAGAGCTCAAAGCTTTCAAGGAAAGCAACATGAACCATGGAGAAGGAAGTTCCAGAAAGGGACAATCCCTCGAAGAAATGGTAGCACAATTGATAATAAGCCAACAGCAGCAAACGAAGCAACTCGTTCAGCTATTGGCAACTAACGGTGGAGAATCCGCCCAGATAGGGATCTTGGTCAAAAGACAAGCCCTTATGCAATTACCCAAATTCGAAGGCAACCCTAAGCAATGGCCTAATTTCAAAAAAACGTTTGAAGACACGACACAAGAAGGGGAGTTTTCTAACATAGAAAACTTAAATCGTCTCAATCAAGTTTTACATGGAACAGCTCATAGGGCTGTTCAACAATTGATGATGGAGGCTGAAAACGTTCCAGAAATAATGAAACGTTTAGATGAAACTTTCGGAAGACCAGATTTGGTATATTTGGAGTTACTGAGTGATCTCCAAAAATTACGAAAGGATTCGAGAAATGTGATCTCGGATATGACAAGTGCCTTGGAAAATGTCATAAAAAATGTGAAACTAATGGGGAGGCCGACATACTTGAACGATCACAGGTTAGTGATGGATCTAACGGCCAAGTTACCGCATCACATTCAAGTGAAAAGAGCGGAACATATGGCAGCCGCCTCATCATGACTAGACGTTCAAAATTTAGAAGAATTATGTCGATGGCTCAAACCTTACGCCAAGACGGCGGAGATGATGAACGCGATCACGGTTCATACACATAAGGGAAACGTCCATTTGCACGAACAGGGAATGTCAGGAAGACAAGCCATGAACAAAGAGGGTAAAATAGCAAAACAAACAACAAAGGGTTGTTTGATATGTAGTAAACCGCATAAAACGGTTAAATGCTATACACTAGTGAATTTTCATGGGTTTTTTTTTTGTCTTTTTCCTATATTACTATCATCATTCACTTATCATCAAAACTCAACAATAGTTTATTTATACAAAAATTAATGAGGAAAGCAAAGGTGCGAACCCATTATAAGTAATGCGAACCGTTATTATAACATTATGAAAATCAAATCCAAAATAAAAATACTACTACTACTACTACTATACACTAGTGAGGCGAATTGCATCAGAGCGATTGAAAATTGCAATTGAGAAATAGTTATGTTTTGGGTGTTTGAACTCTGATAAACATAGCTTAAAGGATTGCAAAATCGCTAAACCATGTGGAATCATGGGATGTTCTGACAAGCATAACAAAATGCTTCATGTGAAACAAGTCGTACCAATTCAAACAGAACAAATAAACAACCACCACAACGTGGAGGTAACATGGACGACTCATTACCAGACCTTACCGGTCAAGTTGATAAACGGTAATAAGTCTATACAGACTTACGCGTTTTTGGACCCAGGATCATCATTGACTATGATAGAAGCGGATGTCGCTCGTCAATTGGATTTAACCGGGCCAACAGTACCGCTCCAGCTCACATGGGCGCAAGGAATAAAATCGGTACAAGAAACCAGTCAACAGGTCCAGCTGGTTATCAAAGGTGCAACTAAAAAGGGATTTCGTTTGAAGGATGTGAGGACAATTAAGGAATTGAAATTACCACTCCAATCGTTACGCTACAATGAATTGAGCGCGAAACGCTCTCCTTTGAAAGGGCTACCAATACAAGGATTTGATGTTGTTCGTCCTTCGATCCTGATAGGATCAAATAACAATCATTTATTAATGGGGCTTCAGCACAGATACGGTAAACCTGGGGAAAATATTGGTATGAAAACCAAACTAGGCTTATATTAACGAAAAGTCGGACGGACGATGAGGCAGGATGAAGGATAAATAACGATCGTGCTCGGCCGTTCCCAGTTTACGCAGCATCAGTCGAACCTTGGCGGGGGCATCGATTCGGGAAGCATCGTTCTGAAATCTGACAAACATGTTAAAACGAAATCAAATAAATAAACACAAATGTTTCTTAAGCACAAAACACGTTAAATCTTCAGAATTCTGAATCCCAAAACTCTTACGTTTATCTGTTTTTTTTTTTTATATTTGAATTTTGCAAGATTTTTTTTTAATTCAATGTGGTTTTCTAATGTTTTTTTTTCTTTCGTTAGAACAGCCTGGCCTGGCCGACCACGTAGTCGGATAGTCAGTCCTTGCTACGGGGGATTGGCCCGGATGGGATTTTGGTCCGTTGCGTTCGAGTGACGACCGGCGCCGCTACCATCATGCCACCGCCCCTTTTCTAATGTTTTGCTGGCGTTAAAAATTCTTCTAGCATCATTTCTTTCCTATGTTTTTTTTTAACTCCTCCGTCCACCACGATTTTGGTGTGTGATTGCACGTGTTGGTATTATCTTTGATTATTTTTTTAAGGTCTTTGGTAATGCTGATAATGTTTGTCTGCTCAGAGCTTTTCCACTGCCGAATTTGATGCTCTACTAGTATCTTATTGATTAGTTTGATACTATTGGCAGGAGTGGGTCCATGAATCGTCGTGTATATTATTTTATGCCCACTGTTGCCTATGTGATCGGCAACTATTCTATTAGTTTCCTGTGTTAAATCTAATGATACCATCGTAAGGTCGATTGCAGTGTCCCTTTTATTTGGGGTCGCTACTGATGAAGGTAGGTTCTTTGTTGTGAAAGAGTATGAAGTCGAAGCAAATGATTTCGTGTATAGTTTAGATTCCCTTGGTATCATTATAATGGTTGTCCCATATTCTATGATGAACGTTAAAATCTCCTGTTATTAATGTTTTTCTATTTAATAAGTCCATTATTTTCTTTAGGGCTATGTTGTAAAATATTCTAGGAGTTGATGGTTTTACGTAAGTCGATATTACTACCATATTAGTATTCTTGATTTTTATGCCCACCGTTTGAACAAAGTTACTAGTATGATGGTTGTGTATTGACTCAAATTTGAATTTGTTATGCACTATAAAACTGCTCCCTCCGTAACCATCTGCTCTTGTTTGGTATACGTGGTGGTAATTGGGAATTTTTACATCTTTTGCAGTGTTTTCAGTAAGCCACATTTCTTGTAAGCATGCAATGTCTATGTTTTTATCCATTATTATTTTTTTTCAATTCATCGTTGTTTTTGGTTTTGAGCCCTTGAATGTTTACTTGCATTACTAAGGCCATTTAAAGATGTGAGAGAAAATTGTTCAAGCTTGCTGTTATATTGCGGGTTTTTTTTTGTGCTTTTTTTAATTTTTTGTATTTTTTTTCCTTTTTAAGTACTTTTTTTCATATGTCTTCTTTAGAAGGACTCTGATTTTTTTCTTCTTGGGATAAGGATGTTTCAGGGATTGTTGTTCCGTGTGTTTTGGGTGTTGTGTTCGTTACATTATTTTTTTCATTGTAGTTTGTTTTGGATGTAGTTGGTTGTATTGTTTGTTCTACTGTCTGTATGGATGATTCTTTTTCTGTAATTTGGATATTTTCTGTGATAGTATTGTTTTCGTTTTGTGTTTCTGTCTGTGCTTTTGTTACGTTACTCGTTTCGTTATTTCTTGCGTATGTTTTTTTCGTTACCGTGTATTTTTAGGGGGCATAGGGCATTGCCTATGTCTAATTATTTTTGCTTCATTGTGTGTGAGCCTGTTTGTGGTTTTAATCTTTTCTATTTCCATCTCGTCTACGTATACGGGGCAGTCTTTCTTTAGTGTATTGTGGTTGTCTCCACATCATACGCATTTAGTTATCAAGCAATTGTCCTCGTGAGCTGGCAGGCTGCAGTTGGCACACGTACGTTCACCTTTGCACCATTTTTTTGTATGTCCGATTTTCAGACATGTTGCGCATCTCATAGGTTTTGGGATGTATAAGTTCACTAATATCGGGTATAGTCCAAAATCATTAATGTTCATTAATTCACCTTCCACTTGTCTCTTCATAATGTTCACTTCGATAACTTTTTAATTTCTTAGACCTTCCAGTATGTCCTTTTCGGTCATGAACTCTATATCCGGACAGCGGATTACCCCTTTAGTAGTTTTGAGCGTAGGATGTTCGTACACTTTTACCGTTATATCACCATTAGTGTCCGCTATTTTCTTGATGTTTTGGGCCCTTTCCGCCAATTTTTCGTTTTTCACTTTGATCATGAGCTTTCCCCCGCGAATGCGATTCACTTGCTCCGGTTTGCTACCTAGAGCGTTTTCAATCACTTTTTGCAACAGAAATGGGTTACATCTTGTTAGGTCTTTTCCTTCCACTGCAGATTCCATTACTAACACTACCTCCTCCTCTAGCACGTGGTTTGTGCTATTCGAGGCCATGCTTGATTTTTTCCCAATTTTACGTTTGGGTTCCCCGACCTTGCACAACGCGTCGTAAAAGTTTTTCAGGGGAATACTCCCCCTATTTCCTTGGTCTTGGACCCCCATTTTTTATTTGGTTATCCTCTTTTTTTGCTATTTTTTCCTTTTTCTTTGGCATACTGAAAAACAAACATTCACTTGGAAGCACTTAAAAATGGAGATATTGTGGCTCTCTTTCACTTTTTGTATAATGCGTATATAACGGTACAGTTGAAAAAACGTGTTCGTCCTATTCAGCGTCAAACTGTCGAATCATGCCATCTCGACGGTGCTCGGCTGTCAAATCTCCACGCCTGGATGTCAAACAGACGTTCCCCAAAAGGCGCTGCCGCGGACACGCAGCTTTGTTCATAACGAACAAAAACAGCTGTGGCCAGGCCCTTATACAGGTAGTCCCCGAGATACGCGGTTCCTCTCATACGCAGATTCCAAGATACGCGGTTTTTGGAAAATTGACAGCTGAGTTAGTTTATAGCACAAAATCTAAGCAAAAATGTGTAAAGTTGGTCTAAAATAGCTTCATTATCTCTAAAAACATTTGTTTTTAGTTTATTTCAATGTATTCTATCAAAAAGTAGCCTGGTTTGCTGAATAAATTAAGTGTACAGAAGGAAGTCAATTATCTAACTTTTAAACTTTTATAAACGATTTTACTCCCGGATTCGACTTACGCGGATTTTTCCCGGGTTATACCGGTTCGCTATAATAGCGTATCTCGGGGACTGCCTGTACTTGAAAGTTGTGCAAATACCGCGTATCGTGCAGACTGCCTGTATGTATGTATTGGACGTCATTTTTGTCGAATCGTCCCACTGTGCGATATTTGACTGTTTTGACATTGTAAGGTAACCGTCAGATGTAACAGATGACGGTTTTATTGTTTGTTTTCCTCCCGGCAATTACGCTGAAAGTGCAATTCGGTGGTGGTCTTGAAATTTGAAGATAGGTACACATCGATAGCATTTTCTTTCAAGTAGAAGCTGCATAGAGGAATTGAACAACAACTTCACATTACAAAAAAGGTCAAAAGCTCCGGAAAATTCGTGTTTATTTTCACACATAACTGGTACAAATAACCACCTAAAAGCGTATGTCAACAGTTTTTTAACAAGAATAGATTTATATAAAAAGAAGCTTTATTATTTCAGGATAATCTTTCAGCAGCCCTCGATTATACTGCTATCACAGTCATGTCACACGTTGTTATTGGTAAGTTACAATAAAAGTAGAGCATGACGCATAAATTGTAAACCTTCAAACGATCAACCAAGCAGGGATACAATGGGTGTAATGTTCACCAACTATTGAGTTGCGTTGCGTAATCTGACATTTTCTTAACATGATCGGCTATCGTCCATGTAGAATTACAACACTCGCTTACGATCGAAGTGATCTTCCTTTATTCTTTATTAGTGTTTAATTCAATCGTACCTTTCTTCTTTCAAGGTGGTGGAACCGGTTTCATTGGTCGCCGGTTGGTAAAAACGTTGCTCGCTGAAGGATATGAAGTGACGACGATTTCGCGCATGCCTGGTCCCAAACACATCAGCTGGCACGAACTTGAAAAACACGGCCTACCGAACGGAACAACGGCTGTTGTCAATCTTGCTGGTCAAAATGTGCTCGATCCGACTCGCCGCTGGACACCTGGATTCAAGCAGAACGTTTGGAACTCGCGCATTAACACGACAGCTGCCTGTGCCCGTGCAATCGAACGGGCAACCGTTAAACCGTCCGTGTTCGTCAACATCTCCGGCGTTAGTCATTACGCACCGGGCAGCCAAAAGCACACCGAACTGTCGAAGGTATCAGACTACGATTTCATGTCACGGCTCTGCATTGAATGGGAAAGGGCAGCTACACTATCGGATAACTCAATCTGCCGCAGCGTTCGCATCCGAAGCGGTGTTGTGCTTGGCCGTGAAGGTGGAATGATCCAGTCGTTAATACTGCCCTTCTGGTTCGGTTTTGGCGGGCCAGTAGGTGATGGGCGCCATGATTTGCCCTGGATACACGCGGATGACCTGTGCGGAATAATACGCTTCGCAATCGAACGGCCCGAGGTGACCGGCGTTTTGAATGGTGTAGCACCCGAATTGTCTACCAATGCGGATTTTACCAAAGCATTTGCATCCGCCCTGATTCGTCCCGCCATTTTTCCAATGCCCATATTTGCGCTGAATCTCATCTTTGCCGAGGAGCGAGCAGTACTACTGACGAATGGAGCGAAGGTGGTACCGCAACGAGTGCTCGAGTATGGTTTCCAGTATCGGTATCCGAATCTACAATCAGCTTGCAAGGAGGCAGCCCACCTGTTCTAATGCCAGTGCCACCGTTTTAAATTAAACCTTAAATTCATCCAATCTATTTATTTATTAGCCATTACAAGGTACTTTACCCCCTTTTTTTCTGAGTGAAAGTCAAATTTTCAAAGTCTGTACATATTGAGGCTTCTTTCATCATGGTGGAATAAACTGAATCAGGATACGCTCAATTCCGTGTGTTCGTACCTTAACTTTGAAACCTAATTTGTGGTAAACAAGGTAAGAAACCATATTATCTGGTATTGAGATTACCTTAGACTGTTCAAAATTTAAAAAAACAAAAAAATAGACAGAATCTCTGAATCTACCCTTCACATTTACCATTTACATAAGCATTACTTTCCCTTATTTAGTTCAAAGGTAAGGCCTGAAAAAATACACACCTGTGCTTGTATTTCACGAATTATTAAAATTTCCTGAGTAATATATCGTTGTGTCTTACAAATACATTTATTACCATGTGGAGCAACTATTAATTATTTGGCGAAACGCCGTTTTTTATATCGACCTACGTCATATGGACGCAGTCAGCCCTATGTTCACGGTCATGTTGTAATTCAGATTATCCAAAGTTCAACATAGCAATAAAAAAATTATCCTTTCGCGTTTTACTACATATGTATAGAAATCATAAATCAAATAACACCATCAATTATAATAATTTTAATTGATTTAGCTTTTCTTCTTGGCATAACGACCTACTGAGGTCCTGCCTACCATGACTAACTTCCTAGCTAGAGTTAATTTTACCACGTTACTGGAAGGTCAATCCTTTCAACGGGGTATTGGGCACTGTTTCTGTCCGGTGAAAGCTCGATCCCGCAATCTGCTAAATCGCCAGCCATTAATTCAGCCTAAGCAGACTATTTCGGAAGTGCTCCGTGGCAAAGCCATAAATGAAATTAGATGTGGCGCACAAATATTACACCCTACTCGGTGGTAATCTGCAACACGTGAATCGCTTTTTCTGTAAGCAACAGTAATATTTCGTCCTCGCAGCTAATGCCCAACACTTCTCCGGTGTCCTTCAAACTCACGAACTGATGCTGACCAATCGCTACCTGCATTCCATTACGGTTGCGCAAACCAGCACCGTAGCTACTTTTATAGATGTAAATTCCACGGTGAGACTCACAGATCACTGCATACCCCATGCCGGGTGAACATCCAAGATACTTCTGCTGGCGTTTTGATGCTTGCACATACCCGAATGCGTGCAACGTTCCTTCGTGTTGTAACCTACAGTCCTCCGTACCAATCGATACTGGCTGCAACTGCCACAGGCAAGCATCGACATCGTGCCGCACGGCAAAGGTCGCTGGTAACCCGGCACGTAAAGTCACCGCGAAAAGTGGTGGCCGATTGCCAAGAGATACAGCGTGCGTTACCGCATGGTCCTTGCAGGACAGTCGTTCGAGCGTATAATAGGTCTCCTGTTCACCTTCAAAGTCGCACGATTCCAGCGGAGCGCTTAGGTTCGTGACGGGTGGCAAATCGGACTGTTGGCTGTGATTGTCGGAAACTCCCGGTACAGCTTCCTCCGGGCCGCCGGGGAATAGAAATGGCCACCCAATACCAGCATTCTGCTTCTGGAGTGTAATTTCCAGTGTCTTCCAATCCATCGCCCAAATGGTCTGTTCGTGATCTATCTTTGAGCAGAGTTGCGACCCATCAATCACAAGTACATCGTTAGCAAACACCTTCAAATAGGGTTCGGTGTTCGGTGATGGCGGTTCAATCATAACTCGATACTGAACATCAGGCTGTTTATCGAACGTAACGTTCACTTCTTCCAATGTTTGCGTCCACCGGAAGGGAAACTGTTCCCAGGCAGGTTTGTCTTGTGTGTTGGCGGGCATAGAGGGTGTTTCCAGCATAACGACGGGATGCTCCGAATCGTGCAAGAAACGAAATGGCTCATCGCACGCCACCAATATGGCTGTTGCATGGTAATCGAGCACACAGTACCTCGGGTAGCCTTCACTTTGCAATGTCCGCGAAACACTCATAGCCCACGTCGATGGTACAGATTGCTCAAGCGTGAACCAATGTAGAAGCGATTTTGATTTTGCAACAGGCTGGTGATCGATTTGTAGCATTACAACGTGCAACGAACGCTTACCATCCCGCACGAGGAATCGCCCATCAAGCAACACACTACCACCGGGCAGCACACCTTCAGTGAGATTATGCTCCAGTGGTCTGAATGTACATTGTAACTTCCACTCACGTCCAATTGTTCTATCGCCTGTCTCTAGTACACGTACGGTGCCGCATCCATCCGAGAGAAGGCACAGCTGCTCGGAGGGGAACACCAGCGAACAGTTATAGCGGTGGTTGGCAATCACGTCATCGTGACCCCCATCAGGGGCCACCAGCGGTAGTTTAAACACTGGAACGAGCGGACGCATCCGCCCTAGCATAGTATCGTAAGACACACGCTGTACAATGCCAGTCACATCGATGTAGTAACACTGCCCGTTTGCCCATGGGTCTCGCACGAGATGATTCTGCATGCTAAAAAGCCGGGCATGGTAGTATGAAAACTGCTGTTCGTTAGGTTTTACACGGTGCGGGCCATTGGTGTTGGAAAAATCCGTCGAAAGTACCGGCACTGGCTCGAGAGATAGTTTGTATCCATCAAAATTCGTTTTTAACAGCTTCCGATCGGGCACTAGCTCAATGTGTGGCATAATTAGTTGTTAGTTATAACTCCATTCATTAATGCTGAAATGTTTAAAAGTGTTTCTCTATTAGTGTTAGGCTTAACCGATGTAATTTAACACTTTCACCGCCGTGTGAAAATCGTTTAGGGCAAATTGCATAGAGCATCACCCAAACTCGGATGAAGTGGCGCTGAACGAGTTAACAATATTATCTTATCTCATACCAGATATGTCACGCCGTCACCAACGCGATTCGCTTGGTTTTTAAATCCGACCCACGAAGGAATGATGAGAACTTCGTGTACACTGCTTTATACAATTTACTTTAGAATCGCTCAAAATATTGATACAGGAGCGGATTGCAATGTCAGCAAAAACGTGTATGCGGCACAGATTGACATGGAAATATATTGAAAGCTAGAGCAAGTTAGCTTTCCTTCGACGCCATTTTCAATTGATTTGACAATTTGGGTAACTATATACAGATGCTCCCCGATATACGCTATTGAATAGACCCAAACAAATACGGTTTTTGAGATAAAACTTGAGAGTATCCAACCGTGGTTAAATTCTACTTTTATTTATGCTTTCTTGTTGCTGAATACAATCCTCACCTGGACCACTACTACTTTGGTACCGGTCGATTCTATTTTTGGGGAACTTGATCGAATCCAAATTGTATCGATAGTTCCTCTTGCCGGTATAACATCCACATCTTGACCTCAACTCCCCGTCGGAGTTAAAACGATACAGGAATGCAACTCCCCTTCGGATTTGTTGGAAATCTAGTTTTATTCATCGTTCCTCTAGCTCGTATACCATCCACATCTTAACCTCAACTTACCGTCTGAGTTCAAACGATACAGGAACGCAACTTCCTGTCGGATAAGTATCACACAATCTTCCAACAATATAGTTGAAATACCAAAGTGACAGTATTAAAAAAATTTGCTTAACCTTCATTTCAATGACCACTTACCCGGGTATGTTTTACACTTTTAATTCTTATCATCAATAAATATAATAGAGCTATCCGTTTGAAACTTTAGGAATGTCTAGAAAACCATGTTATTCATCAATTCGTAGATGCAAAGATTTTTTTTTTTTTTTGAAAACATGTTTTTAATTTTATATTCGATTCGTACTCCTTAATTCTATGACCACCGTCCCGGGTAGGTCATACATTTTGTATGGGAGTTAGCACCTTTTCGTGTTGAAATGCGGGATCTCTTCAGTTTTAATTGATGAAATGTTTAATTATCAGTAAAGCTGCAACACATTGTTGTGTATAATATGTTTGAGATACAACAGTTTTAGTGCATGTAAAATATATTTCAGTCTGTTATTGATATTTTATACATGAAAGGATTTACACCCCAAAAACCTGTTACAAATCCATAAATTCTCATTAATTCATGATTGTATACTTCAAGTTTAGTATTAGCATCACAACTTTAAAGAACAGGAAAAGATAAAAAATACGCGTTTTTACGTTATGTAGTTCTATTTTCACTTATTACAGTAAATTTTGTTCCATGTGTGTGAAGCGCAGACGGGGGTTTCACATTTTTCACATGCCTTTCTTGCAGATCGCCGGTTTTCACACATGTAACAATTTCCTTATGTTTTACACGACCTGACGCATCACGGGTTTCTTCTACATCATGGGTTGGATCTACATTTTCTCTCAAAGATTGAAGCTAAAGATTGTTTTAACATACTTTCTACTCCACTGCGTGGTCCAAAATGTCGCATTATTTGCATATTTTCTGAACGTGGTTGTATTTCTTTTGCTACTAATTGCTTGCAAAGGTCTTTTAGAATAAGGCGTCTGTCATATAAAATGTATGACCTACCAGGGTGGTCTTAGAAGTCAGGGGTATAAAAAGCTTCGAATGAAAAATTTATATGAAATAGCATTTTTATAATTATTATTTTTTTTAATAGACTAAAAAATAGTATTGTGAAGCTTTACTAATAGTTTGAAAACATTTCATCAGCTAAAACTGAAGAGATCCGCATTCATCGCGAAAAGGTCCTAACTTCCATACGAAATGTATGACCTAACCAGGTAAGGAAGAAGTAAGGGTGTATTTTTGGTCATTGAAACAAAGGTTAAGCTGTGGAATAATACTGTTAGAAACCTCAAAGAAACTGCGAAACAACCAACGCTGATATTATAGAAATTCGATAGTAAACTGTTCAGTGACTTGTAGAAAGTTGCAATAAAACTTTATAATAACTGGCCAAAGAAATCTACCAGAAATCCAGAGGACAACAGAGAAAAACTCATTTTAAAAAATAAAACCCCGTAGAACGTTTCAGCAAAATCGCTGTCAAATCGCACGTTGACTCGATTGTTGATTGCAGTATCGACTACTGAAGGCAACACAAGAGTAATCCGGAGTCGCAGTGGTTTAATGAATTCATCCGATATTTCTTCTATTCCTTCTATTTAGTTATCTAGTATGTTGGGAACTACGTGTATTTCCTTTTCTCATTCTACAATTGAACCGAGTGGTTCTTGTGCGATTTAAATTGTTAAATTGTTTTGTATTGAAAATGTTTATGGAATTACAATTACGATCGAATATTAAATCCCTCGTACGCAAGGACTGACTATTCAGCTACGGGTAAATAAAGTCTCAGAAAGCCAGAAATGGTAGGCAAGACCACTTGAGGTTGTTATGTCGATAAAAAAGAAGAATTAAATCATTTTTACTAGGAACATAGCCGTTTTATGTTATATAGAACCGCTACAGTAATACGCCAACACAAGCAGAAATATTAATTGGTCTATTGCTGTCTGAGCATTTACCATGAAACGCTAGTATCGTAAAGCTTTACAGTTCTTTCAATACTTCAAATCATTCGTTCATCCAAAGCTATATTTAGACCCCTTTCATACGTCTAAAGTATATTTGTATATTTTATTTACGAAAATGGCTTTTTCTTAGGTTGAAAATACTCACGTAAATGTAGACAAATAAAATGGACAAAGCAAAATAAAAAGTAGATCTCTTCAGTCGAGTAAATTGCAGTACAAAATACGTAAACCGTACATACTTCCAAATACATTCTTCTAGCGCAGCATTTTGACCCACCACATACCTGGCGTATTGGCGCATAAACCTGGACTGTGAGGACGGAATACGGAATACTAAAATGCCAAGAATGGCGGTGAGCCCAAATCGAGTTTCAATTTGTTGTCAATCCTTAAATAATCCGATTATCACATAATTCTTTTCTGTGTATGTAAGTAGTTGTTGCCCTCTGCGCGCCATTCGATAAAGTTTGCTATCGCTTAAAATAAAATTTATCGTCCAATAGATCATTACAAATCCTATCTTGCAGTAGCAGTGTCTAACAAAGGCGATGGGGTAAAAGGGTTCTTAATATATCTTGTTTAAATGCTACAATTTCCATAAACATGCACAACTGTTTGTTTCGGCTAGTACTACTAATGCTACCATGTAAAAATTCACCAAAAATAAGTCACCAGTTTCGGCTCCTTTTAATGAGACTTGTAATGTAATTAAAATTCATTTGAAACAAATTATTGTTGTCAAATTCCTAAGCTCGTATACACACTCTCCTATCACTGCTTAAATCTTCTGAGACATGTAAAGGATTGAACTGATACGTGAGTGCATAGTTTTGTGAATAATATTGGCAGTATAGATTGTCCTTATCTTATCAATCCGCATTAGATATCTGATAAATGAGACATCAATATCTTTGCTACTATTGCTGAGCTATTGTCAGGTGTGGGAGCTAATCATGGCAGTTCGTATTAGAAATTGCTCACACAAAGGAACTAAAGCCAGGCAGTGGAGCCCGTGAACGTGCCATGTTGTTCATAATGATTTGTCCTCCGTTCAGGCTCATAACAGCCGATCCTTCAGGATCCGAGTCAGTGTAGCTAGAATAATTGCGCACCGGCTTTTGACGTTTCCAGGATTGCCGCAACAGATCATTGTTGACGTAATGGTTCACGAAAGAGTGTGGATCCGACCGGACACTTTCGTTTTCACTTTCCGATGCCTATGGAAAATATGTTATAAAAATGGATTTGAAAAATAAGCATAACGTGCAAACATGAAATGTATAGCAGTGTATAATAATTATTTACTGACCTGTGAATCGCTGGAGCTCACCTCGGACGGTTTTTCCGTAACACTGCTATCATCTGGATTTTCGTCATAACATTTTAAGCTCTCTTCATCACTGTGGTAGGCAACAGATGCGGGTGATGGTCGCGGAGGAGACTTGCCCAATGAAGCTGCCGCTGCTGCTGCAGCTGCCGTACTGGAACCCGCCCCACCACCACCCTTTCGACCTAGTATTGTACCGGTTCGGCGCCCGAGAGTGCTATGAATCATCGTGCCGGTGCCACCATTGACTCCATTCATTCCACCGTTCGTCGACACACCGTGACGAGAACGGTAAAGCTCCAATGCCAGCTCTTGCCGCTCATCGATGGACATAGCGATTGATTCTTCGAGAGTTTTCTGAACCTCTTCTATATGGATAAAATTTTAAAAATTGTTAACATGATACCTTAAAAAATATGATGAGAATAAAAGACTATCTTTGCCAAGCCATCCCATAATTAAATAAAAGAGCTTTAACAAATTAAAATTAAATTAAATTTAATTAATAAATTTAATTAAATAAAAGAGTTATTTTAAACAAAAAGATAATTAATGATAGTGTCCGAATAATTGCAGCCGAAACAGTGAATCATCATGCAAATAGTACTGGTTACCCAGGAGACGCATTGTAGCTTCTAAAATTAATAAAAATATCAACTCTTTGTTTCTTAATCAACAAATAATATATCAATTACAGTGTTCACGGGTTCAGTTTGATTTAACGATTTGAATCCTATATATATCAAAGTATTTTTAAAGTTAACCTTCGACCATTCGTAACAGAAATGGGACGAAGAAAGAGAGAATAAAGAATATGAAGTCAGTCGAACAACAGACGTGAAGGATGTACATGCAGTTCACTCAAAGAAGTACCAAAATAAAGAAAATCACAACGTAAGGAAAAGCGTAAGGGAAAGTAAGCAAATCTTATTTCTTTAATTTAATTTTTAAAATAATGACTAGCTAAAATCAAACACGAAATCTAGCATGCTCTGGATCAAGTAAAACACAAGGAGGAAATGCCTTGAGAGAACTGAACTCTCTTGAGTTCATATGCGACTGATGATACGGCGAAGAGTCGTGATAATTTTAATAACCAAATAAACAAATAAAATGGGGTGGCTCGGAGGGCATGATGGTAGCGGTGCTGGTCTTTACACGATAAGACCAGTCCAAAATCCCATCCAGCCCAAACCTCAGTACGCAGAACTGACTATCCAGCTACGAATCCTCGTGCCTGCCAGAAATATTGCCAGTACTGCCAGAAATGGCAGGCTCAGACCTCGAGATTGTTGTGCCGATGAAGAAGAAGATATAAATAAATGATAAAATAAGAAAATAAAATATAACCTAACATTCGGCCCTGGTCGCTCTTTCTTATTATAAACTAAATAAATCATAGGCATACTCACGTTTGTATTTATAACTTTTGCTCTTCACACACAACACGGCGATCACCATAATTACTATCACGATGGAAGTGGCCGCAAGTGCCACCATGAACCAAGTTTGTCGATAGAAAGGTTTCAGCTGCAGGTAGCCGTATTCCAAATACAGCTTCGAAGGTGTAAGGACGGCATCATCGGAATAGACTGGACAGCTTATACCATAACGGTTGTAAGAAATCACGCGGAATTTGTACGCAGTCGACGGCAATAGATTTTGAAAACTGACGGTAAATTCTTGTATGGGGCCATTCGTTGTCCGTGCTACTGTTTCCCAACGCAGATCATCTACCAAGAAAAATGCATAAACTTGAAATATATCTACATTTGCAAGATACACGGTTGATAGAATCCTACCTCTTTTTTTAGTTTCAATGTAATAACCTAAAATCGGCCCTTTGCCTGACTGTCCGTTGATCCAATGCATTTGTACGCTGGCCTGTGACTTTGCAATCATTAGTTCACGAGGCGAGCCAGGCGAACCATCCTGCGGTCCCGTGGTTACATTTCCACTGATTGCCGGACCATAATCAATGGTTTGTGCGCGCACTGTAAACGTGTAGGTTACTTCTTCCTCCAAGTTCTGTACGATCAAATTAGTGCCGGTTACCTTCTGTTTCACCTGTTTGCTAAATTCTGTTTAAGGAAAATATAGAAATTTAAACATTGCAAATTAATAAAATGCTACATTTAATTGTAACGAGGGAATACAGCATACATACTTTCATTATCTTCCGTTGTTTCGTAAGCTACAATATACCCAAGTATGAGGCCGTTTCGCTTACGGGGCACATCCCAGCTAACTGTCAAACTGTTCATTGTAATGTCCGAAAAAAGTAACTGCGTTGGTGGACCGGGAAGCCCGGCAAGTGTCTTTACGGTTATTGGTGCAGAACGTGGCCCATCGCCAGCTGGATTGAACGCTAATATCTGAATACGATATTCGGTATATTTGTCAAGAAAAACGAGATTGTGCGTCGTATACGATGCTGGTACAACTTCAATCTCCTCTTCTGGAGTTTTATTACGGCGTGCGACACTTCCACCATTAACTCCACCGACATCTGACGACGGTCCTGGTTCGAGATCTTGGGCCGATGAGTCGGTAACAAGATAAAATATCTTGTACCCCAACAGTTCTCCATTTTGTGTGTTTTGCTGTGGTGGATTCCAACGCAATCGTACTTCAGTAGAGGATATTGCTATACCCTCTATGTTGAGCGGTTCTCCAATTGGCACCGCTTCGCCAACATATACCGCAACGGGAGGCGACGGTGGCCCAGAGCCTTGTGAGTTGAATGGCTGCAGGATGATTTCATAATTACGATCTTGGGTTAAGTCAGCAAGTACAGCCGACACCTCATTCACACCAAGAACGTCCATCTTCGGTGTACTCTGCAGCGTGGAAGGAAAGTCTGATAAAGGTTGATAGAGAATACGATAGCCACCAGTCTCCGCATCACCGTTCCATGTGTTGGACCGCAAAGCTACCCATTGCACACGTACACTCGTCGTGGTAATAGGAACCACTTTTAGACCCGTTATAGCTTCGAATGGAGCGGCCGGAAGGGTACGAATTTGAATGCTCTCTCTACTGTAGCTAGATGGGCCCAGATCGTTCGTGGCTTGTATGCGAAACTGGTAATATGTATGGGGTTTCAAACCGCTCGCCGTGTAGGATGTTACGGCTGGATCTACACGTTCTGGTATTAGCGTCCAGGAGCCTTCATTTTCACGAAACTGTACTGAATAATAGCGCAGAGGAGCGAACCCATCACGCCCTGGTGTCCAACTGAAGGTGATCTGTTCTGATTGAACCTGAGAGCGTGAAATTTGTGGCGCTGAGGGTGACTGTGGGATTTGACGGTTGTTAGTAGTATAAACCAGGGCAGCCGCTGTCTTTCCCCATCCCAGTCGTGTCTGAGCTGTCACACTGAACAAATAGTATCGCTCGGCGAGCAGCTGCGTTGCACGGAACGTTCGGTCGGATGGAGGAAACTCTTGCGTGAAATTTAGATTCTGCGACCCGTTCAATAGGTACGTTACACGATAAGCCAAAATTTCACCATTGGGTTCTTCGGGCACATCCCATATAATGCGCGCCATGCTGAATGATACGTCCGGAAACGACACGTTCGACGGTGCGCCCGGTGTATCCTCAAACGTTTGAATGCGTACCGGGGGTGTACTGAGGACACCATCGCCGAGCCGGGTATATGCCAGCACCTGGATGTCATATTGCACATACTTTTTCAGCTCGGTTAGTGTTGTCGTAAAGGTATAGTTGTTGGCGATCGTTTTGTGTAGTACAGGGGTGCGACCTGCTACCGAACCATAGTACACACGGTAACCCTCAATTTGTCCATTCCGGTGTACTTTCGGTACTTCCGTCCAACGTACCACAATGGTTGTAGATGAAGTTGCATTAGCTTCTACTACAGCCGGACCCATCGTTGGTACTGCCTCGCGTGTACGTTCAAATGCATGTGGACTATCGTTCGATTCTCCAACTTCGTTCACTGCCGTCATAGCGATTTCGTACACTGACCACTCTTCTAGTCCATCCAAAACGTGTGAGTTGGCAGTAGGATCCTCAATTAATACACTACGTCCCCATAAGTTGCTCTCTGAAACGCCTGCAGATGTCCAATTGCCTTTTCCTACATCCACCGCCCTAATCGTGGTTGACTCAGATGAACGTAATATATCGTTCTCATGGATGTTCCGATAGGTGATGTTATAACCTCTCGGATTACCAAACCACTCAGTTTGCTGCAGCGGTATCCATCGTACACGCAATTCGGTGGCGCTCATTGCCCGTACTGTCACGTTAAAAGGAGAATGTTTCGGGCGTGCCTGGATCGTTTGGAAATCTTTCGTTGGTTCTGATGGTTCCGAGCGACCGACGACGTTACAAGCAGTTATACGCAATCGATATGTTGTGAAGGGAGTTAAGCCTAAAACAGTCACCGTTGAAGCGTCCGGATCGTGCAACTCATGCACTACAAACCATGTAAGGTTCCGAGCGGTTTGTGCCTCGACGATCCAACTAGTAATGGATGAATTGCCGTCGAAACCTGGTGTAAATTGTATAACTACCGAAAAAGCTTCGATATTGGACAGTGCCAGCTGATAAGGTGGGTGCGGCAAAACTGGTTCGATTCCCGACTGAATTGTAGCGACTTTCGGAGGTCCAGCTCCCACAACCGTCCATCCATTCACTTCAAACGTATAATGCGTCGTTGCCGTCAAATGTGTTACTTTGAGGCGTGTTTGTTCGGCCGTTAAGTTAACTAAACGTACTGTGTCCGGTTGATCCTTCACATAGTAACGAACTTGATATCCGATGAGTATGCCGTTGGTGCGTCGCGGTGGTTCCCACGCTACACTCACTTCACGATCAGAAATTCCACTGAATTGCAAAGCACTTACTTCGTCAGGAACATCTTCTAGCGTATGTACTGGTACTGGTTCGCTACGTTCACCATCTCCTGGATCGGTAAAGCACAGTACAGTAATATTATATGACGTATATTTCTCTAATCCGCTTAGCACTTCACTCTGTTCAGCCAATGGATCCAATAAATTCGGTGGTACGGTAAGTGTTTTCATTTCTGTCTCGATTAATTCATTATCATCGTCATTAGTTCCCCCAGTTATTACACCTCCAACACTAGACCCAGCAGCCGAAGATTGAAGAGGTGGCTTTTCGAAACGCCAGGCCTGCAACTTGTAACCCTGGTTTATACCATTAATCTGTTGCGGGTTAGGAGGGGTCCACCAAATACGGATAGCAGTCGAGTTGAGTGATTGTGCACGAACATTTGTCGGTGGCGCTTCTGGAACACCTTCTTTCGTCTTGATTTTCGCCCCGTCTGTGTAGTTACCAACACCCATATTGTTATAAGCGGCTATCTCGATAGTATAGTCCTTCCATGTGATTAGCTCTTGGATGAGATAATTACGCTGTGCCTCATTAGTAATGTTGCGATAATTCCACGGGCTCTTATTGTAGCCGAAAAGTCGATATCGAATAATATAGCCATGAATCTGCCCGTTCCGATGTTCTTCGACGGGTGGTTGCCATTGTATAATGATTTCAGTTGATGAACGTGCCGAACCAACGAATCCTACAGGAGGACCTGACGGAGCTGTTGAAGATAAATTATAAATATGAAAAAAAAGTTAATCTATTGCTGTAAGTTAAAATCACATAATTTACATAGTAACAAATTTTGTTATTGCAAGCCAAATGCCAGATTAAAAAACAAAGTGCCAAAAAGAACAAAAACCCGACACTGATAAGATTAATCAATAAAACGAATACAATAAATCCAAAATCTTTATTCCACCCTGCTGATGGTTAGAAAAAAGATGAGGATATGTTAATCAAAACAATATTCATTTACTGATTAAAATAAAAACTAAACATAAATATTTGAAGATAGACGTTAGATAAAACTCATAAATAGTAATCTTAACGAGAAATTTTTCTCTGATTATTCTGGACATTTTTCAAGATAACTTGAATTACATTAACCAGGGTTTTAAATATATAACTTGTGTGTTGAATGATATAAATACAATTATTTCTGTAAGATGAAAATAAATAAATAAAAACTTACGTTCTTGTGGTAATTTCACTACATTGCTCGGTTCCGACGGAGAACCCTCACCGACTCGGTTGACCGCGCTAATTCGAAATTGGTAAGCCGTTGCTGCCTTTAAATTTGTTAACAAAATCCATTTTGCCTGTGCGGACACGTTGGCCGCTTCTGTAATCCAGTTTAGTAGCGGATCGGGAAGGGGTCCTAGTTCTGGTACTTCACGTCGCTGAACGATAAACTTAATAATTTTACTATTGCCGTCAAAACCGGGGGTCCAGGACACATTGATCGCCCTGTTTTGAGGCGTGCTAAGTCGCACAGCCTGTACGTTTGACGGTGCAAATGGCAATTCAATGACACTCAACCTGGCTGAGCGTGTTTCATTTCCACCAGGAGAAGTTACGATACATGAATATTGACCAACATCTGAAGGACGCACTTCTGTAATTTCGAGTGTACCGTCTCCTTTAACGCCAATGCGTTGGCTATTTTTGATAGGCAAGCGACTGAAATGGTGAAAAATATATCATTTATGTAGCTCGTACAATGAATACTGCTAATTACTTACTTAGGCTCTCGATACCAATCGATATTATACGGTACCGTGGGATCGCTTGACACACCACATTCCAATGCGGCCGAATGCCCAAGCAGAACGGTTGTATCTGCTGGTGGACGAACAATTTGTGTTCGAACTAGAAAATAATAAAATAAATTACATAATTAGCTCTATACATTAACGTTTATGTGCATCCAGACAATTGCAAAGCTATTACTTGGATTATTATGACTTGGATTTATTACGGATGGCTCAGAGTAACTTGAAATGCCTTTCAATACGGTACGGTTACACGATACAAATCTTTAACTGCAAATCTTACCCATACTATCGCATAAAAATATATTATAAATATATATTGACACGCGTGTGTTTCGTGTTCAAACGATACTAATCCTTTATGAATATATTTACCTTTTTTTCTGGCAACTGAGATCAGATATCGTTCCTTCAGTACAACTGAATTTTTAAATGAGTTGTTAAAAGATTGTAAGCAAAAGATCTGTGCTGTCCACCAAAGTTGGCCAATCTTTTCTGTTCAAAGAGATTTACTATCACTGCTCGAATACGTTCGTATAGGATATCGTATCGAATAAATTCGCAGAGGGTGAACAAATCAGTAGGAATTGTATCGTGTGAACATACCTAACGTTTGATGCTGTAAGAGGTATCGATCACACCTTGGAAAATATATCAATAATAATATCTGTCTAAATGGCTAACTACTGTGTAAGTGGACCCAGGTTGGTTCAACCAATGCGGCGCGCGGGTTAAAAGTTTGCAGGCACATTATCTAGAATAAGTTCAAACGACAAAGAATAAGCAATGCTATAGTACTCTAAATCATTTACAATCGTCTTGCATCAGGTCTGTTGCAGGTTTTTCTGTTTATGCAGTTGTGCAAGATCGTACACGCTTGCAATCCATGCTTTCTGACTGAGTCATACCCATTTCAAAAGAGACTGAAGGGTTGAACATACACGCAGGACAAATAATATATGAATCGACCGGCCGTCAGTACTTTTATCATTCGAACCCATTTGTTTGCGCAGGGGTAGCGAAGGTATTTATAATTCCTACGAAGAGCAACATGCTTAACAGTGAACAAACTGTGATATTCCCTGAACGTTATGTATGAAAATTTCAATTGTATAATTTGCAAGAATCAATGACCATGTAAGTACCAGGTGCGTTTCAAGGCCGATATACTACCCTAAAACTTGTAGCCATAACGCGGCTCCATACATGAATGGCGTATAATGGCCATGACGAAATGCCATTGCTGCGATCCGGTACAGATTTGATGGCGGACTGAATGTATACAATCTTAAGTAGTGTATTTGAATCATTTTCTTATCTTTTTTTCTTTTGATATTCTTTTCAGCAACCCCGTCCGTGATAGCGGGCAAAGTATTTTAGTGTTAAACTTTCGGGAAGAATACCAAGAATTTACATATACCCCGCAGTTCTGACCTGTAATCATTCCGACTAGCTAGTCACAAAAGTATCACAAACACATAAATAGGCAAAGTTGTACATCACATACCTAGTACGTTTAAATATCCTGATCCAGTAATACGCCCTGCTTCATTTTCTCTTATACACGTGTAAAGCCCACTGTCGGCTTCACGGACGTTTGATAATAACAGATCACCCGAATCAAGAATCTGCATTCTGGCGGTAGTTTCAATAGGATATGTATCTGCAAATCAACAATAATGTTAAATTTCGTATCGATAAAATGAAGGATGTAAGTATGTAAACAAGCAATTAAAGTATGCAAGAAACTAGCCATTGAAATCATTTCTATTGTACATACCGTTGTAGATCCAATAAATGCTTGGTGTAGGTGCTGCAATCGCTCGACAATTCATTGTAGCATCTTTGCCATCAAGAACCGTCTGATTTGTCGGTGCCATTTCCATTATAGGGGTTGAGGCTAAATAGCAAAAAGAAAAGATTAATTAGAATAAAATACATCTCAGTGCTAAGAACAATAATCAGTAAAACTTACTTTTAACCTTCAGCCAAGTGTAGGCCGATTTTTCACCAGCCTCGTTTGAAGCAAGACATTGGAACATAGCCGTATCATCCATTCCCAGCTTGTATATTTCCAGGGAATTATCATCTTGAATGGTATACCGACCAGCTACAGGTTCAATCGGTCGCGCATTTTTGAACCAAGTTATTTTCGGCAGCGGTGCACCAATTACATCACATGCTAATACGGTTCGCGATCCGTACTCGCCTAACGTTTCGGTACGCAACGGTGTCACGAACGTAGGTGGTTCCTGCACGGTAACCTGCGCCACAGAGAACACGATCGGATGACCCCCGGTGCGCATTTGCACCTGACAGGTGTACTCACCCGTGTGTGTCAGGTTCACGTGAAGCAGCGTGACAGTGCGATTCCAAGGATCGGTTTGCGTGTAATGAATGCCGGTATTCTCAATCAGAATGCCATCCTTTAGCCAAATAGTTTCAAGCTCGTGTAGTGGACGCGCATTGGCAATGCATTCCAATTCGACCGTCTGTGCGCCACGCACAACCTTCATGCTCTGCGGATGCACAATTATCTCCGGTGCAATCTCGGTATACTGATTGCCAGTTACATTTAACCGCACAAAACCGGTGCTTTCCTCGCGGCCAATTTGTGTATTAAAGGCGCGTGCTCGATACGCACGGATATCTCCCTCATCAGCGCTCAAGATAATCAATTGGTTACTGGAAGTTTGCGCGTACTTTATGTTGTACTCTAACGGGCCTTCATCTGTTTGCCATGTCACTGAGGGTGCTGGGACCGATTCTATGTATGAAAGGTTTAATATTGCAGGATAGCCTGACACTACCGAAACGATTTTTTCAGACAAATCAACAAATACACCCATATCTGGAAGGTAACAATAAAGCCATAATATTTTAATTTATTCAGTCTATGAGAAGCCTATGATAATAAGATTGAGAATATGCTTACAAGCAACAACAACATCGATTTTTTCGCTAAAAATGGTCCCAGCTTTGTTTGCTGCTTCACACTGGTATGAACCGGCATTATCACGTGTAATATTCAGTATTTTAAGATACTGGCTATTGCTGAAGTTTCCTACCGGGATGCCATCTTTGATCCAACGATATGTAGGCTGTGGATAACCTATAACAGCCAATGATAAGTTAGTAGACAATGAGACAGACAGTTTAAAGATAAATTAGTAAAAATACAACCGAATTGGGACCTCAATCGGTATGTCTGCCTTGCAACATGCTTATTTCACCATGTTCATATTTTACATTTGCTTTTCAAGCATCAGTTATTATGAAGCTTACCTAATGCGTGACATTGAAGAATCTTCGTTCGACCTTCGTTCACAATCGAACCAGACGAAGACGGTTGAGTGGTGAATCGAGGTGCTTGAAGTTGGGTATCTGAAACGATTTTTTTTTGCGTTGCATTAATTTTCCTTCGCTTCACAGTTCACATTGTAATGGGAAAGGCATGAAAAAGAGCTAATCCAATGCATACATTGCAAACGGATAATTCATCTGGAAGGTAAAACAAGACGAACGAACGTAAGTGTGTACATCCATAATAGGTGAAGGTGGTAAAAGCAGAGCCGAGTATACAGAGCTGACCAATGTAGTTGAGCATTTCAAGTCATTTTTCCCGACTCGATTTTTTTTGTTCGTTAAACGGCCAAGACGACGTTAGAACTGGTCAGAACTGGTCACGTAGCCTGATAGTCAATTTTTGTTTTGGGCTAATGGTCCGGATGAGATATTATCTCGGTACTGTCGTGTGCGATAAGCGCTGCTACACCCAAATACACCAAATACACCCACCAGACCACGGCGACTCGATCTTGCTCGATATAACTTTGTTACAATTTCTCAAAAAAAAAAAAAAAGTCTACTACTAAACAAAAAATCCAGTTTCTACGAAGAAAAATGACATAAAAATATAACAAATCACAAAAAAATAATACCACATGAAGTGCATGTGCGATACATGTAGAAATACTTGATGCAATTTTTTTGTTATTTAAAAGTGGAGTTTACACATACTAAAGAGTATTGCGATTGAGAAACTGACTGTTCTAACATGCATTAAAGAAAATAAATAAACAGCTACCAGAGATGGGTTGCAATGTTTCCGTCTGTGATTACTTAACAATCCACATCCCCTCATCCACCTGCAAACTTTCTTCTTATTCGCATATTTTTCCTGCTAATAATGCTGCAGAATAAGAGGAAAACTCATACACGTCGTACAGTGTTCTTAACCTTTCTCTTATTTTTCTCAACTTCTTTAATTGTATTTCTATTTCTTCTTTATGCCCTCCATACTCGAAGCATAGCTCTTTGTGTCGTAGGTAACCCAACAAAATAACACATGGAAACGATTGAAAACAGGCATTCCAACACTAACACATTCTGTCCGAAATTATTAAATCCTGCGAGTATGTACGCACACCAACACGTACGCTTCTCGAGTGCCTGTGCATCTCAAAGTATGCTTCCGCTGAAATCTATCTTTCTTCTTCATGGTCTTATTATTATTGCCTTATTGCCGGCGTTAAAGTTATGCTACGCTATGATCAAATGCAAGCTGCTGCCACCGTGAACTTCATTGGTATACGTGTGTATGGCGTAGCATACTGCCGTGCATTTAAACATTACGTTGCTTAGCATCAAAAGAAAAGGAATCCGGACGTGAAAATTGTCTGTACAGTTTTTCTTCTCTGCTTTACTGTATTTTGTTTAAGCGATGGTGGGCGAGTCTGGGATTCTTGATTTGTTTGGTTTCAGTGCATTAAACACCGGTCAGTTAGTATGTAACGACATGGAAATGTTTTGTTTTCTACGGCAAACTTAGGGGGGTAGCTAAAAAACAGAGCATAAATACAGAATCGACGTCTGTTTTGAGGCTTCCTCGTTGGATTAATACAGGCAAGACGTCAAAGTGTCTTAAGCTAATTTGAACAGTATAGCGAATGATATCATAGAGTGCAACAAGGAAGGGTACCAGTAATGCCTAAAGTTACACTACCTACAGTCGTGAATTATTTTCATCAGTAGAACCAAAGTTCTATTGATCTAAAGAACTTCTTTTTTCTACTTCAGGAAAAAAAAACACAACGATACTAAATTGATGTACGTTGTTGGATACTTATTATAATCAGTAAAATTTACTTATTTATTGATTTACTGAATTTACCTAACTTCCTTTAAAGAGAACTTCGTATCCTTCCATTAAAGACAATTTACAAAAAAAATCAATTAACACATGACTGTTCAAGTTCAAGAATAACGAGGTAAATTAAATGAAGTATTGCCAGGGAAGTTATCAAACTACAGTGAATCCGGTATCCATTTGCATGAATTGTGCGCACAATAAGCAAATCTAAAGATACGAAAACACCCCTTTTGAAGAAGTAGAATCCCGCATAACAAGCATGTGCTTCCTGGAACCTCTGTTTTTTCGGTGCATTAGTCAATGCATTGAAGAACCTTAGGCCTGTTATAAAGTGTTCAGAAGCTAATCAGATCAATACCGCCAGACAACCAATCATAAATGAACTTGTGTCGTTGGGATATAATTGAGGATGAGTTCGTAACAGAGCACATGGAAAACTCCCAAATTAAGTTCCTTCGAAGAAATTACGGAGTTACTAATGCCAAAGAAAATGTTTACGCAACAGAAGGTAAAACAAATCCTCAACACACCGAAAACATGTTGAAGGTATAGAAAAAAAACCATGGGACATGGATTCGTTTTGTATTGACAAACATCTTGCTGACGAAGCAGTGGCTCTACGAGGAAATGACGAGCATGGGACGAAATGACGAATTAACATCACGAAAATAAACAATAAATGGTAAATAATTAATTAAGATAGTATATTTGAATAACCTTTGATTTGATGTAAAAGAACTCCAGTAAAACGAGTGAAGTGAATCAAAATAGCTTCAAGTGAGTTTAAAAAAAAAAACAAAAAAAACATTCACGAGGAAGAATTTATTTGATTACGGCAAAAGCCATCATACTGGAAATTAAATAAAAAAATATATTTATATGAAGCTAAATTTTAAAGTATATTCAAAATACCTTTCTATAATATACATTTTTAAAATAGCTTTAAGACCACAAGGAATCAATCTAGCAAACAATAGGAAAAGTGTACACGAACATTTTAATGGACTGTTTGCAAACTATACGAATAACATTATAACAGCTCTTAAGCTTCTGTTTTTCATCAGAACTTATAATCATTTCTTCTCACACGTAAGATTATTAGGCTGAAAATTAATACTTCTTTAATTTAAAATGATTTATGTTGACAAAAGGATAGCTATTGGATTTTGGAGTTATCTGTTACGGGAAGCTAGAATCCTACAAGCAGATCTCAGAACCGGAGTTTTATTTGTTTGCTATATTCCAATAAGGAAGTCGTGGGAAACTATTAAGAGCGCATAAAGCACATTCTGTGAGAAGGAATAGAACTGGGTGAGCAACAGAAAGCAACGGGAATATGAAGATGTCTCTAAAGAGAGCAGTTTCAGTTTGCAAGCCTTACCTGGTGACATGCTAAAACCGGTCACAGTCCCAGTCAACGGATTCTGTAGAAAACAGAACAACATCAGCAAGTGCATCATCGTCATACTTGTCGATCGTCCGTTGCTCCACAATAGTTGCCGTCGTCGTCCTCGCCGGCGTCTCCGTGATCGATGCGTTTCTTCTCTGCTGGGGTTCATCATTCCTACTGCAGTCCGGAGTATAACGGACAAATTTGTTTGCATCGGTCTATTTCCTATGACTCTCGTCAGTAGCCGCTGTTCGCTGTTTCGCCCCCGTATATCCACGCCCGTAAGACGCGATGCCATGTGTATCACGTTGTTGTATGTCGATCTTTATATATCGTCACGACACCACTGCTTAAACTCAGCCACGCCGTCCTCCACCTGCTGTACGATCCTGGATGGTCATACTTAACTACCAAAGTTACGCACTTCTCTAGATCCACCCTAACCAGCAGGAAGCCTGAGAACAGCTTGCTACGATAGCAAATTAATTGCCAAACGTCTCGGATTCGGCCACTAATTGTTAAGTGACGTTATGGAAGAGATATTTCTTATGATGTTACTATCACTTTACACCTCATTTGTGTAAATTCCCATTCAAAAATATGATTCAACGTATTACATTGGGCAGGTACGGACCAATGCAAAACTACACTTACACAGCCACACACTTTCACATAAAAAATCAACGCGTCGCTAGAAGCGTGTGCACGTATACATTGAAACTTCAACCGACCTTCTTACCGCGATGCACGTATGAAACAAAAGATTGTTCTCAGCACTGAAGCATGATTTATGCAGCCAAAATTCAACATAGCTCAAACTCTCATGCTTATGTATAACTGTATCTTGCGTATTTCTTGTTGTACACATGCATTAGTTAACATATTCAACAAAATAGATTGATTGTTAGACGCCCAAGCTGATCGATGACGGGGGTGTGTTTCTTTACATGAACTACGGCTTGATTCCAGGTATGTTTCTTTCCGTTCCGTTGCTATATAGTTGATCGGTGCTAAGACATGATCACACTGAATTTGATTTGATTACAACAGCTTTTAGTCACAACGCTGCTCTAGGTACGTAAGGCACAAAAAAGACACTAAACACAACACGTTATTCCTAAGAACACTAAAGAATTCACAGCGTTCCAGAATTTACACTGCTACGATCAGCCTGGACGGTTCCGAATGCTAAGAATAAGATGAAGCAGAATGTCGATTGTCCGTGGCTCACAAGCACAGCACGAATAAAAAAAAACAAAAAAAAAATCGAAAAGGGGAAAATCCGTCCGTCAAGCGTTCGAGCACTTTTACAATTTTTTAGTGGGAATTGGACACCCAACAAACAAATGCGATCAACGTTCAGATTTGAATTTTTGGGTGGCGGTGAATTTTAAATTAAGCTTGGATTATTTTTTTTATAAGCATATGGCATATAAGTCAGCATATGCAGCATATAATTTTTATATTCAAAACCATTAATTTATATGTCAAATATACAATTTGGAAATTCATATCGAAAAGAGTTGAAAACGAATGTTTCGATCTTTCAGCTTACAGGTATATACATATGAAACAACCCTGACAGTCAACCTTGCTAACCAAATTTCATGAATTTCCCAGTCAACCAAAGTTTGTTAAATCCCTCTGAAAATACCTTTAAATTACCGGGTTTTTAAGGAAAAATTAACAGTCGGTAATTTACCCTATCGAGCAGTTTTGACATGTTTACATATGTTTTTTTAGTTGTACTGATTTTCCCTTAATTTACTGCTAAATTAAACGGTAAATTAAAGGAAAATCTTTCATTGCAATAGGTTATGTGACGAAATAAGATAAAACGCAAGCAGACTAAACTTTTTGGCGAACTGAACAGCGAGTTCTATTTAGCGCCTGCTCCTTTATTTTGGTAGTTGCAAACCATATGAATTTGCGAAAACAAATTCTGAAAAATCTCGACCAAACTGGTTCCTTGCCATACCGATATAAAAATCAACTTCAAATAGTACACCTTGTGTTGTACCGTTACAATGGATTCTACTGTAAGTTGTCTGCACATGTCAAATGTAGTCAGTCAAAGCAAAAACATTCCGAGAAATCCGGCGGCAAACAAATCAAAATTTCATCGATACTCAATCACACGGCGTAAGAATCATGGCGACTAAGCTGGATGTAGTTGACTCCGAGTCAGCTTAACACTGGCAGCTGGACCAACAGGAAGGTGGTTAAACGACGAAAATTGTACTGCACAATGATGCTGACCTGGCGGTAGTAGGTTCACTGTGAACCGTGCCGCGTTTATGGCACGATAGTTGGTGCGTATAAAACGCAAACTCTCGGTCTAGCTGTTGTTGAATTTTCCATAGAAGCGTAAGACAAACCGCACAATACTAATATGGAACATTTTGTATAATTAATTATGGTTCTTTTTTTCAGTGAAGCCGTACTCGCTGTTAAACATGAGGCACGGATGTTACTACTATGCAGATCTGGTAAAACCAAATGAAGATTCCGCCCTACCATTAATGGACGAGGATTGGGAACAGGCCAGTTTAAAGCGTAGGTTCAATGTGGGCCTTTCGTTGCCATTGGTGATTAACTTTCTCTTACAACAATCGCTACTACACAAGTTTACATTATCGTGCGACGGACGGTTGCTTAAGACACGCAAATCCTGAGTTGTTTTTTCGCATCTAAAAAGAACAGAAGCAGTTTGAAACGCCCAAATTAATGTACTATCTTGAAGAACTGTAAAAACGTAGTAAGGCTGCAGAAAAAAAATATGCTCACGAACGAAATCGTTTTGATGGGGAGTTTTTTGCGTTCCGCGCTCGTTGCGAAATTAAGCATTGTAAGGTTTGCAAATGACTAGGATTTAGTTACTGTAAGGATTATTGTTGTTGCATAGATCATCAGCAGGAACACCTTGAGGAATATAATCTCATCTGTCCGTCAGGAGGTCCCGCGGGTGACAAACCAACGGAAATTAAAGATGACACAAATGTTGAGGCAATAATGACTAATATGCTTAAGAAAGCCTCTTCCGACAAAGGTAGAAGTAATTAATACCGCTATTCTAACACCGGATCGAATTTATCGATGTATGAACCGCTTGGTGTGTATGGTCGGGTGTTGGTGGCTAATATCGGCACATCAATGTCAAAGTGTGTGTTCATTGACTACGGGACAATTGCGTTCTTTAGCAATGATGCTTTACTGCCGATCGACGAAGCCAAGCTAGCGTTTCGGAAAGTGCTCGTGTACAAGCTAACTGATATTACAAACGAGCAAGGATACCGGGAAAATTCTGTACAGTATCTGCGTGATCTTGGGGACTGTCCTTTGTGGATGAAATATCACCTCGAGTATAACAATATCGTGAATTTGCAGCTGCAAGCACCCAAAGGAGAAAGCCTTAATGACATGATCAATAAATTGAACAAAATAAATCCTATCGCTAGCAAACGTAACGATATTTTTGTTATGTATAATGTAATGTGTAACGTTGAACGATATCTTACCCAAATTTTGATCAAATTTCTATTTTTTCAGGACTTGTTTTTATCAAAACCAACGGCGGGTGAAAACAAGCACATTCTGAATCAAACAACCATCCTGCTAGACAGCCGAGTAACGCGGATATCGATGGACGATCTTCCATACCCAAAGAACCTACAGAGCATATTACGGCAAGAAGGTGGTCGAATTTAAACATTCGTATTTATCATGGCACTCGGTGTTTTCGAACGCCGTGTGCTAAGGACGATCTTTGGCGGTATCTTGGAGCACGACGCTGAGCTGTTTGGGGGACCTGACATCCTCACGGTGGCGAAGGCCGGAAGAATACGCTGGTTGGGGCACGTCATGAGGATGCCGGACTCGTGCCCCACCAAAAAGGTCCTCGTCGGCGACCCGTTCGGCACGAGACGCAGAGGAGCGCAGCGAGCCCGTTGGCTGGATCAGGTGGAGCAGAACCAGTCGGAGATCGGGTGCAGCAGAGGATGGAGAGCGGCAGCCCTGGATCGAGTCTCCTGGAAACCTATTGGTGACCAGGCCATGTCAGCACGACGTGCTCAACAATAAGAGCGGGCCAAAGAAGAAGAAGAAGATTTATCATGCGTAGGAGAAATAAGTATGGTGCAGTGCCTTAACCATTGGTACCGTGGCGTTTGCTACGAAATGGCTGGCGATGGTAAACCGGCCATCTTTCTGTTCGATTACGGTTGCATGGTGCTAGTAAATCTTTCCAATATTCGCAAAAAACCGATTCATCTGGCAATGCAAGTGGTCAACACACACGACGGTATGGTAGCCAATCTGGGCGAAGCAAAGACGGACGAGTAAAGGTTTTCATTTGCCCTAAAATAAGCCGTTCGTGGTGGATATAATCGCACGGTACCCAGGTAGAATCGCCAGTACTCAGGAAAAAAAAACAACGTGCTAAATGTGCATGAGTTAAACATTTTTTTAATCTCACGACGTTAGCCAATGATAACGAAAGCATAGGAAAGGGCTCAATTTTCCGTGTAACATGTTCCTCATATCCTGTGTAACAAATCCATCATCCTATCTTTCTTTGACAGATTCAGTTGTTAGTTAGGCATAGTGTGAAAGTAGGATGATTTTTTCCGCAGGATAGGATAATGAGTTCCGAATGCAACGATATTTTGCCATTGTTTGCCTTCTTTTTTACTATTTTTTCAATACCAATTTTTACTTCCATTTTGCATTAATTCAAGTAAATAAATTAAATGAAAGTTTAAGGGCGACAGAATCAAATTTGAATTAAAAAATGTACTGAATTGTACCAAACATTTAAAATAATATGAGCTGTAATGAACTGTTGTATAACAAAAAGCAAAACAAATGAATAAAACAGACGTGCTTAAGCCCCGTCGAACACCTTATTGATGGGACATGAGTCCGACATCCTCTTAACATAACATGCCCCAGCTATCGTACCCTGCCGGCCTTCGCCATCCTCAGGATGTGCGGTTCGCCGTGTAGCTCAGCTAGCTCTTGGTTCATGTTTCCCCTACACACTCCATGCCCGAACACACCGCCAAAGCTGGTTCGGAGGATGCGTCGCTCAAACACGCCCAGAGCGCAGCAACTTGGTCAGCGCAGCAACATCGTAGAATTAAGAGCTTTTGGAACCTATTGGAGACTAAGTCTGTGCGTCAAGAAATACAGATAATGATATATTTGCTATGAAATGATAGTTTGTTATATTTAATGGAAAACCGTTATTTAACATGCGCAAATTGAATGTTTCGTCTCTATTGATTTAAAAATGAATGAGCTACACATTTTCATTTTCAAACTTAAATAATTCTGCATTGGAATATCGCAAATAAATTTCTTTAAACGTATCAATAGAAAAGATAACTCTCGTTCAAAATTTATCAAAGATGTGGGTTTTCGAAGGTTGGGAATACAATGTTTTGTTTAAGTTTTTCTCCACGATCTCTACGACCGGTCATTTTAAAACTTTAATAACTTGGATTATATTGCAAATACAAATTTTGAAACATAATTATGGGCATTAGTTTTCTTTCCAATCCACAAGAAATTGAAATTTCAAATTTATTCATTTAGATATTAGATGTTTTTAATTTAAAAATTTACTCCTCTGGCCAAACTAACTAACTAACAAATTAAAACATTTATTTAGTATTAATTTACATATGATTTGTGCATGAATGCATTTGATTGGAATATGCGTAGTTATTGGCATTAAAATCCGGTTGCAGAGTTGACGTTAAACGATTAAATTCAAAGGATGCTATGGCATAAATCCATGTATATGAAGCATCATATACCTACAGATGTCGCTGTGTATGTTATAACGTGCGTCATCTGTTGACAAATCAGAGCATTTAAAGCTGCATGTTAAAGTCGTGCGCCATCTGTTATGGATCGATTGTAAAGTTTTTTTTTTTAATTTATTTTAGCAGTTAGAATTAGAATTACCAACCATTGTACCAGATATCTGTAACATTTTCACTGCTTATAGAGAGGCGAAAGTAGTTTCAGAAACGCAAAGCCTCTATAAATAAACGATAAAAAAATTGCACTGCGCGATGACTTCCAATTGGCCCGCTAAGCAATTTAGAAAACTTTGAAATTTTATATAATCTGGTCTAGATGTATCAGAAGCCACATCATCATCGCTATACAAATTGTAGTTGGTAGTAACGTAATGCTGTAACGTTTCCATGGTAACGTTATTTCGCACAATCTTGGATCATTTTCTGAGTGGTGCTTACACCATTTCACATTTTTGCAGCAGACCTTCCCCTTTCAATGCCTTCTATGATCCCAGTGCTAACAATGCACTTTTTTCGATTAGTACTGTGGTTTTATCATTGGAAGATATTTTTAATGGAATGCAGTATTTGATTAAGTTATATGGTACAAATTTTCACGAGTTACCACAGGTCGTTTTCATCTGAGTTTATATTGAATTATAAACACTATAAAAAATGTATCATTCCCGAGCTACCGGGTGTCTGGAGACGTAGACTGTTGTAGAACCAAGTTCCAATGGTCGTGATGCCTACAAACAATAGGCAAAATATGTAATATCGCCAAAAGCTTCAGGAAACTTCGTCAGAATGGAAGGCTCGGTTAAATCATAGGTACAGGGTATCCTGCAAATTTTTTGACAGTTTCCCAAGGTATTTCGGATGCGACCTAACTATTTTTGAATTTGTCGCGAGATTTTTCAACTGCGTCCTATCAATTCTTGAATGCAAATGAGAAGGATTTTTGGCCCGTATATGTGGAACGACAATGAAAGAGCCGCTATAATGCCGAGTGCTATGAGCTGTACGGCGAACTTACTGTCGTACAGCGGATTAAAAACGCCAGGCGCTGTAGGACTGCTCACATCATGAGAATGACACCGAACGACCCAGCCCGTAAAGTCCTTTTAGACCGTCCACACGGACAGAGGAGACGTGGTAGGCCCAAATTGAATTAGAGTTAAGGTGCTCGACCGTTAGCGGTTTAGAGGACTCTTGTAGCAGGTGAAGACTGCGAAGCGGTTATAGCGCCGGATAAGTAAGCAAGTAAGAAGTACGCGCCATGAAGAAACATTTAGAAATATATGGCAAACCGCAGAAAACCTCGGGATGAATTCAAAAATATATGGGACGCAGTCAAGAAATCTCGGAGCCGATTCAGAAACAGCTGGGAAACTATAAAAAAATTGCGTGATACCCTGTAACAATCGTCAGTGCAAATCACACCAGCCAAGCACGATTGGTTTTCACCATCATCTTTATACTTAACCGGATCTAAGTACTTAACCGGATATTTCGGGTTTGCGATTGCTTAATTATTAGCGTCCATGTTTGGATTATTTACGGGACGAGACAATTTTTAGTAGTGTAAATTATTGTTTTTTAGCCCATCGTCTGTGCTTCTGTAATCCATTACACAAGCTAGGCAAAACCTTAAGAGATAAAGGCCTGCTAATTATGGTTTTTTTTAACTGTTTTTACCCTTAACCTGGACATTTGTTCCTGAATTGGTGCCAATAGGTTTCATAATCTGATGCAAAATTGTTAAGAACAGCGTAAGTGTAATTTGAAGTACTCATGTTAAAATGATACGTTGCATATGGGTATCACAGTCCAGGTTGGAGTTGAAATTAAACAGGATGTGTCGTATATTTTTACGATATATTTCATTCGTGATAATCGATCAAGGTTCAGGACTGATCAACTACAATGACCAAATATATAAAAAAGGCATCTAGCTGTCCAGATCAGACGAATGGCTATATTAGACTAAGAGACGAACGAATACCCTAAATAAGAACCTAATACCCAAGTTCTGCTGAAACAAATAACTGCTACAACAGCTTTATGTGATTTGTATTATGCTTTGCCAAACAATTTTTTACACGTCAAGGTCGGGCAGAAATTTAACAGCTTATTAAACTAATTAAAGTAAAATTAACACCGTTACTTATTGAAAAAAACACTTTTCCAATATCATTGAGTTTGCGTAAACATAGTTCTGTTGCATAGCCCTGCAACCGGGCCGATTAGCTAGTCGCTGTAAAAATAGTAGTAACGTAACGCCATAACGTTTCCAATGGCAACATCATTTTCCAACACTCTTGGATCATTTTCTGTGTGGTACATTCACCATTTCACATTTTTGCTGCAAAACTTCTTCTTTCAATGCCTACTGTGATCCTATCGCTAACAATGCAGTTTTCGATGAGCACTGTGGTTTTATCATTGGAAAATATTTTCTATGTATCTAAACTTTTTACCACAACAATTTTCAACCGGTATTTTTAAGAGATTTTCAAAATGAATTTCCTTTCACTCTGTGAAATAGTGGAAACGATGCCGAATTCAGAAACAGTTTCGAACAATATATTCTGCTCTATTTGAGTTTTTAGCAACTGATTTTCACTCGACCACTGGTCGTTTTCATCTGAGTTTATATTGAATCAGTTACACTATTAAAAATATATCATTCCCGGGCTACCGGGTGTCTGGAGACGTAAAATTTTGTAGAGTCAAGTTCCAATGTTTAAGATGCCATCGAATGCAAATAGACAAAATATGTAATATCGCCATAAAATTCAGGCAACATTTTTAGAGTGGAAGAGACGAGACGAGCTTTAGTAGTGCAAATTATTATTTTTTAGCCGGTCGTCGGTGCTGTGCTCCATTCCAGCAATCCATTACACAAACTGCGCAAAACCTCAAGAGATTTAGGCCTGGTTTTTTAACTGTATTCTGGCTTTTTCTAATTCAGGCTTTTTTTAACTGTAGTTACCTGTAACCTGGACATTTGTTGTAGGATTTGTTTCAACAGGGGGTATAGTCTGACGCAAGATTGTTAAGAACAGCTTAAGTGTAATTTGAAGTACTCATGTTAAAATGATACGTTGCATATGGGCATCACAGTCCAGGTGGGAGTTGAAAGCAAACAGGACGTGTCGTATACGACCCGGCTAAATAAGCATGTTGGTCTTCACTGCAAGGAACCCGGTCCGCAAGAGTGATACTACATGCACAACCGGCCCGGCGAGACAAAATTATTTTGTGTTCACTGCCTTAGACTGACGGCGGCTTTACACTGTAGATTCAGGAGAAAGGGAAATAATTCTTAGATCAACCGAAACATGCAACAAAAATGAATTTAAAAGTTTCAAAGTGTGTGTTCGATTTATATATATTTTTTTTCTGAGCGAGAAATTAGAGAGTATCAATAGAGTATTGGGAATATAATTTGTGTCCTCTATGTTAAGCATCACTACGAAACTAATATTTGATACTTTGTTTCTATTAGTAATTACCATCATGAGCATCTTTTAATCTGAGGATGTGAGTTCTATGCACCTAATGATACAAAACATTTCTTACTGGGAACTCTTATTGGACTGCGCGATAACTTTACACATCAGTTAGTAACTTATGTTTCACACACAACCCGATTCGGTCTATTACATGCTTCGATCGTTTTCGGTAGGTTCAGTAGGGATCAGTAGGGTTCATTTAATTAAACCTGATTTAAAGATCATACAGAGTTATTTTAGCAAGGTGCAAGACGTATCGCATATCCAGCGCTCCGCTGAACATAACAACAACTAAAACCTGTTCCGCTACTTGCAGAAGCCAACATGTGTTTGAAAGACGCTGCATCACGTGTCCACCGTCACTCTTCCTTCAGGTTGATATTTTTCGCAATGATGTCTAACAGCGCCAGTAACCGAGATAATGATGGTGCGATTGTTCTAATAGAAATTGTTTAATTCATACAATACCGTCGGATAAGTGTGGAACCTACACTTTGGTGGTCAGGTTGCGTGCAAGCGGAAAGCGTGAAGGAGATGGTTGCTAGATTACATTTACACATATATACACACTGAATTACTGACTATCGAACGGTCAAGTTAAACAAGTACGTAGTGAATGTATAGAATGGCAACCAAAGAATGCAGTTTTAAACGCTTAAGCGGAGGAATTCCTATCAGTACGATGATGGGCAAGATGGCGTATCTGGCAATACAATGAATCGACGGGTAATCGAATATTAATCGCATAAATAATAAAATCGAATTAATTTAGCTCGGTCACTTAATGCCACGTAGCAATGCACGGCGTATTTGAGAAAAGGCAAATTATTAGGAGATTACAAATCTCACATAATTTGTCAAATTACACATAACACAAATGACCAGAGATACTATTTTCAAGGTTTGATTTCTTTAATAATCTTCAATCTTCAATTTTATTATTGATCATGATTTTTGATTTTATCAACACATTTCAAATCACAACAAACACATACAGATATAATATATAATATACTGTCGTAAGCACCTGAACTGGATATTTCGTAAAGATTGCCGTAACTAAATAAAGGCAGCCCCCGAGATACGCGGTTTGTCTTATACGCGGATTCACAGAAACGAGGTTTATGGAAATTTGACAGCTGAGTTCGTTTATAGTACAATACCTAAGCAAAAGGATGAAAAAATTATCTCAAAAACTTCATTAAACCATACAACAAGTGCTCTTCTCACACTTGTTCTTTCGCGACACTAAAATTCCAAGGAATCTTAGCCCGCCATTTCTGAAATACCTTGGCTTAATTTGCCCCTAGATGGATAGTGTGTTCTGAATACACCCCGAAGTTATACCCCGTACGAGATTCGGTGTCGATCCTATCGCGTAAAGAACGATATCGTTTCAGCTCTATTATTGTTTTTTCGTGTTGTTTATTTACCCCGATCAACCCTGCAATTGAGTCGTAATTTACCCACTGCATTGTTGAGCGGGCAATAAAATAGTTACAGCAATTCGAGCGGGATTTGTCTTGATGCAATGACAGCAGGTAAGATACATCATCCAAGGCGATCGAGAAAACGAAGATATGATCTTATCGATTCATTTCAATTCGTTCGTATATCAAGCAATAGAAGCCACCTTACAGTCACCTGGACAGCCCCGAGCGGCAGTCATCTCGCATCGATTATTAAGTAGCGGTCAGCGTAAACGTACAAACACATCGTGCTGCTCCCAAACCGGCCACAAAGTCAAAGGGGCGCACATGTAACATGCGGTGTCAAGTGCCGGCATTTCCTGTAGCTACAATTAAGCCGACTTCATTTAGTATAATGTGGACACAAAACGGTACTCATGCGCAGCCTGAAACGAAACCGGCGGGGTGGGAAGCTGTATTGCAAAGATCTGCTAGATCCCTCAGCAGCTCGCATCGGCAGTATTGCATTTTTTCCCTGCATGTGCACTCATCAAGGGCGATGTAGCTACTTGGATGTAGTTATGGCAAAACGTTTTTTTGTGTTTGCTATACAATCTTCCATCCTGCTCTGTCTGACGTTGCGACAGTAATTGTAAGAAGGGATGCCATATTGTAGACCACGGGTAATAGTACTTAATAGATCTTTCCTACAAAATCGAATGCAGTTCGATTACAATGTGTGGGGTCGTTTAGAGGTAGTATCTAACTAGTTAGAGTTTATTAGCTTTTCTTTTCTCACAACGTCAGGAAAAAAAGCTCAAGTGGTTTTAAGAGCAATTTTCGAGGCGGACAAAGGCGTCAGATTGACTTTAAGCTACCCTGTAAAGCACGCGTGCTGTATCATGTATAAACATTGAATAGAAATATTTGTGGAACATACAACCAAACTAATTTATTATCGAAAAATCGTGTCGCAAAGAGCCTAAACAGCACTGGTGTATGTGTAAAAACACTACTATGTCAACAGCACTAGTATGAAAATTGCTACTCGCTATTTCACATTCTGTAGCAGTAGTCATTTGTAACACCAACCGGTTCTGGTATGAACCTTGTACCATTGGGTGCACTTTAGTCCCAGGTGTGCTTTCAATTTAGTGAGAGCAAAAATTACATTTCAAAAATGAAAAGGAAGGAAGATCCCACAAGAAATAGCAAGATTGAAAAGGAATTACCAGGCTCGGACATAACATTCATCAGGGATCTTTATGGGAAGAAAAGATGACATGACAACCGTTTCCATTGGCTTTTTTTAAAGAGATTATCCGTCAATGATACTATTGCATACATGGACAACTCGCTCCGAAGTGTAAGGAAGGAACTGTACTGTACTGTGCATCACCCTGCTCGGAATGTATGTTTCTAATCCCAACCTACTTTTTCCCCCGTTGCCCATACTTAAATTTTGGGTATAAAATGGAAACATTCATAGCGTGGACACGCCATGAATAGGACCGATTCGGGTCGTATAACAGCTGTTGGAAAATTTGGAATCCCACGCAATTTGTAAATACAGAACACTATTGGAGCACCAGCGGCAGTAGCGGCATCTTTACTAAGCAAGAGAAGAGGTACTTGTTTTGAAAAACAGCTCGTTGTTCCTGAAATGGATGACTTAGGCGAGACAGAGGACAATGAATGATTCTCATTAATGGATGATAACAGCATGATCATTCGTTTTTGAATGTTTTAGATTTTTTTTTTAGAGCTGGTCGATGTGTTTTCGTGATGGATGACAGGATGACCATTGTATTGAATCTATTCTATGAAAGTTTTGTTTCACAAAGACCCCAGCAGTTGTTAGTATGTTCAAACTATGAACATTCTCGTAGTTAGTTTTGAATCAAAAGACGACAACTACATTACCACGTTTTCAGTTACTTCATACTTTACTTTCTTTCATTGCATTCATAAGAGTCACAATTGGTTTGTCTCATTACACATTATTAGTTACATTAGGTGGCGCGGATCGGTGGCATGATGGTAGCGGCGCCGGTATTCACACGAACGGACCAGACCAAAATCCCAACGGGACCAATCCCCTGTACGCAGGACAGCCTATCCGGCTACGGATAATCCAAAGTCAAAGAGAGCTAGAAATGGCTCTTCTTTTCTTTTCTATTAGAAGGTCTAGCCTGATAGACTGATATTTTGTACCTTGAATTACCCCATTTCCCAAACAATCAATCCCGTATATGGGTATTCCAGGCGAGATTTGAAGACAGACTGGTTATGTTGTTGCCATGCTATTTTCCTGCTCAATTGTGTTATTATTATGTAAAAGTATGAGTTTTGTTTCTTGTCGCATTCATATGAACTACTTATGACCGTACTGTACCGTACTTACAAGAAACCTAAGCTAATTTTACCGTTATTTGTAACAGTTGAGTTAATCCTAATTATTCGATTGTAATAAATAAAGTAATATAGTAAATAAATTCTGTTCCTGTATATATGCCTGAATAAAACATTATTATTACACCATATTATATTTTATCGTTAGTGTGTTCTTAAACTTTTATAGTTTTAATACGTAACAGTGTGCAAACAAAATACGTAGTACAATTTGCATGTAATTTTGTTTAACTATTTTTGTATATTAGGATATATATGTATATGCATTAGGAAAAATGAATGCGAGCGTGTTAATAATTGTACTCTCCGTAGCATACCGAAATAACAGATTACAGGGGTTTTTGCCACAGTTGGGAAACGGGTGTGATTTTTACACGTATGAATAAATACGTTAAATAAGTTCATTAATTTCTTTTATCTTTTATCAGTTTAGTACGCTCCAGCAGTATTACCTAAAATTATTAGTAACTTTAATTTATTCGTTTCCAAGTCAAATAAATTAGGAGACATTTCCTTCGGCAAACAGGGAATTTTATCCCGGGTATGTTGGGCCTGTTAATTCGGTCTGGTTTTAGACCCGCACAATAAAATATGTAAATCATGGGTTGTGTCGAATTTAAATGAAATTGGTTTTATTTTGTTTCGTTTGTTTGTTTTTATTCGGAAGGAATGGGCAAAAATATGTTTTATGTTGACATTAAATGCAAATATTTGGAAAGGATATGCTGCTCATTATATTGCTATTGATTGATAACAAAGTATTTATAAAATGAATTTAAGAAACAGATCCATAACACTGTAGAGGAAACCTCTGTACATGGCCCAGTGTTGTATTTGGTAGCGGTGCCGATCTTGACACAACACATCTTGACCCAAAATCCCATCCAGACCCGTACGCAGGACTGACTGTCCAGCTAATGTTCAGCTTCGGTAAATAAAGTTAAAGAAAGCCAAAAAAGACAGACCTAGACTGATTGAGTTTGTTGAGCCAGTAAAGAAAAAAATCATACATAAGGCATCATTACTTATCTGGACGTGATAGTTTTTTTTTTCATTAGAATGACTTTAATGTAGCTGAAATCGCATAAATAATTATGCAGTTAAGCTTTTTTTCGTGGGAACGGTCACGTCATGCAGACAACGACTAAGTTGGTTTAGGGTATAAATCATTTTACATCCCTACGGTTGCGGTTTGTAAGTTGTATGTTACTTTTGAAATCCACTTTGAGTAATTAAACTATAATTGGTCTATATTTGCTATGAAACATGATTTAAGTTTACCATACTGGCGTTGGGCTTGAGTGTTTTAATTATTGTTATTTTATTTATTTTTTGTGTTGTTATAATAGAATTAAAAGGTATTACTTTCATTAAATGCATGAAACCCCTGTTGTCATGGAGTATCAACTTTCCAACGAATGTATCGGAACGAGATGACACGAGCAAGAGAGTGAGAACGAGAGCAACTAAGCCTCGTTCGGTAGGTACGGGCTGTTGGACGTTGCACTTGTGTTCAGTACGCCACGTGTTACCGTGTTTTCAACAAGTCAAGCGCTCGGTGGATCGTGCTCATGGAGTGTGCGTTTGGAGCGTACGAAACATTGCAAACGATTGGCTACATGTAACTCACTGGAAACGTGTTATTTCCGCTAGTTTAGCGCGTTCAGTTCACTGTTAGATTGCCTTTTCGCATGAAAGATTGGTGAAGAGCAATGCGACAAAAAGTTTATTTCACCGCCTGCGGATACTTAGGCACCAAATTCATGCAGCTTATGACCAAGTGTTTAAATGGTGCCATAAAATAATTTCTCGCCGTTAGAAAATCATTGCGTCTAAGTGTATGTGATGGTGCTGGTTGTGAGCAGCGCGCTTATGCACGGAGTTTTAGGACAGTGGTTATAGTGCGTGTATAATGTTTCTAAACCAATAATTTACTAGAATTTATGAAGGATATCCTGTTCCGACAGAAGTCAAGAAGAAAAAATACCACACGATCAACCAGAGCAATCAAAACGGAAGCAATGGATACATTAAAAGAGAAAATGCAAATCGAATTTTAGAGCTTTCAACTGAGTGACCACCCATCAAAGTGCGCTGTAACAGTCTATTGCGATTATCGTCCGAGGTTAAAGTATGTTTAAAACCGAGTTCTGTGACCTAAACAAAGTATTTCGACAAATTGTGAAGAGTAAATTATGTTGTAAGAAATTCGGGTGAGTGTTGTGATTATATTAAATATATTAGCTTACGTCACTATCCATTACGTTATCAACAATATAATGTTTCAATCCGTAAAAAAAACTCGTAAAATGGTAAAATTGATTACACATAATTCAACCCGAAACGCAAAACAAAAAAAAGTTGAGTATGCACTTATCGGCTTTATTTTCCTTAGCTACAGAACAAAAGGATTTTTGCCTTGAACAAAAACAAGACTCCTTCAATTCATGACACTTCATGATGATTGAAAAGCCGTAACAGTGGATTAGTAATATCTGTTTCCTATTCTTCAGCCTTCGCACAACATACTGTTTTTTGGCATGTCTTTCAATATCTGCTTCAGAACCTGCGCAACCTGAAATAAAAAGGCTGTTTTGTTCAACTCGTGCGGGTGGCTACGCTGTAATCTTGCAGTCGGGTACCTGTTGTGTATTTATTTATTACAGTTGCCTCGTTTATTCGTTTTGCAGTAATCTTTGTAAATCGGGTCCGACTTGCAGGATTGTTGCTCGGTGATGCCTTAATTCGGCGAAGATCTAATGTACTTTGGCTTCACATTGCAGACTTAAAATGTTGGGGGGAAATGCCCAAAGAGAAGCTAGGTAATTCAGCTAAAGTGTTTTCTTCGAGTGTGTCTTTCGAAAAGTTGGTCTCACTTTTGCCAACGCCCTTGATCATTCTATATTGTTGCATGTTTGGTTGAATTGAATGGTAAATCTGTTCCTTGTTCTTGGAAGTACGAGAGAGCAATATCTGGTGATGTTGCATGAGTCTGGGTTTTGTAGTAATGAAATAGATTTATTGGACAAGCGCACGCTTTTTAACACTTATGGTATTTTGTGGAATCATGTATCCAGGTCTAGAAATATGAGACTACATCTGTAGATTGGAACTGTATATAAAATTGTACATTCTTTACAATTGAAGTGCAGCTCGGAGAAAGGAATGTCTCCCAACCAATTTGAAATATATCCTAGACTAAATTACCTATACCAATAATAACAATACCAATATCAATAATACCATTAAGTAAAAAGGCCTGAGGCATGAAAAAGTCATAATGGAACGTATGATGTAATACGAGAATACGATGCTATGCTATGCTAAACGTTCTCCGTTAATAGCATTTTTTCACAATTGCAAGTATAATTATAATCACAGTTAACTTAAACCATTAAGATAGTAAAACCATAGAAACGGGCCAGTTAATTTAAGTTTTAACTAATATCTATAGACAAAATTAATCAGCTGATTCCAATTTTAACTCATAACCGAGTAAAACCTCATAACTCATAACCGAGTAAAACCTTCCAAAAGGGGGCGGCCCGGTGGCATGATGGTAGCGGCGCCGGTCTTCGCACGAACGGACCGGACCAAAATCCCATCCGGGCCAATCCCCCGTAGCAAGGACTGACTATCCGGCTACGTGGTAAAATAAGTCGATACGGCCAGGCCGTTCTAACGAAAAAAAAAAAAAAAACCTTCCAAAAGAATCTTGTGGTGCGTTCTGCAATATTGTTGCTCGCCTTGATATCTGATGTACAACACTAATTACTAGCGTTCCTTATCATAGACGAACACACGCTGCTTAGCTCTGGAATTTGGAAATGATAATATTGGTAAACTTTCACTACTGATTATTTATGATTCTCTTATCTTCAACCATGCAACTGTTCCTATTAGTTATTAAATAGAGCCATCCAAGTCTTACGTCCAATAAGTCCCCCACCAGTTATGATATGCAAGCATGCTGCCCGGTGAAATCGTTTTTATTTTCTTTTGTGAATCGAGGGGCGTAGTTTGGTGGTGTCGTCACACTTCAGCCTTACACTGGATGGATGATAAATTGCTGTTAGTGAATAATTAAGCTAATTAACCATTAGCTTACTCTCGCGGGCTTATTTGGAGCTTTGGTACGCTGCGGAAGAGGATGATTTAATGGACAGTAATCTGTTTCATTATTAAGGTTCATTTGCTTGCCACACTTGGACTATCCCGGTGTGGCTATACTGGTTTCTTCATCGCAGCTTCTGCCATTATCAATTAGTGGCAAACGCAGATTTGGGTTAGCAAAGTACTTAAAAAGGTGTTATAAAACATATTTGATGAAAGTCGCTTCCACACGTCTGTGGACGTTGCATGCATTAGTTGCGTTAGTATGAGCATACAGTGAGCTAAGATGTGAAACGAAAATTAATGTCACTTTTAGTTTTGTCTCACGGCCACGTAAAAGTGTCTGCAGAAATTTATCTTTATACTATAAAAGCCAACATGAGCTATGTTTCCAACCTTTTGTAGCTCTATTTCGAACCGATGAGAAATAATTTGTAGCCAATGTAATATTTCTGTCTTACAACTTGTATATTGATCTTTTGACCACTGGGTAATTTATCTTTTTGGTGACAGCAAAACACCATTCCTTACTATCACATAATTTAAAACTTTTTGTGAAATGGTTCTAATACACTTTTTACATGCTCAGAGGACCTTTGTAGAATTGTAGTATGATAACACTTTTACTAGTCAAAACTGTTCAATCGTCAACTCTACCAATATCGCTGTGCGTGGACAGTTGAGACAGCCTTTCCTAGTTGCTTTCCGTTGACAAACGTTTTCCGAACATCAGAAACTTCTTGTTGATCTCTTCGTGTTTTGTTCATGCTTCTACTATTGGTGTTTTACTAAAAAAAATCTCCCACATCATAACGTGTTGTTTGATTCTGTACGTTGGCGAAAGCTGAAGCGTTCTATTCATGGTCTTCTAGTGAAGTTCTTTTTACTACTTCATTTATCTTTGTCATTTATCTGCTGCAATAAAAATCGTACACAAAAACTGTCGCACAACGTTTTATGAATAATGGTGTTGTTATATTTCAGGTTATTCGGTAAAATTCAATGATTGGCTGATACTAACTTAAAGTATAAAATGCTATTACCATTCTATCAGCAGAAGTGGCAAATATAAGCAAATAAAATTTGAAATTGATGAAAACACGCTTAAATAATTGTGTACATATATTTTTAACACTTTTATTTGATAAAAAATAATTTAATGAGTAGTCGAAGCAGTTATACATACTAGTAGTTATACATATCACCAACTTTCTAAAAACCGGTTTATAATTGAAATTCATTAACATGAATACTGCTTTTCGTAATGATGATTTCTTCCGATACTTAGTTTTATGTTAAACAAATTTTCTTGGCTTGACATTATCTGTTTGTAAGTTGTTGTGATGGTTAAAATTTTTTGCATTTTAGCATTGATATTTTGTGGTTAATTTTCTCTATAAATACTACTCTATAATATGTTCATTGTTTTTATATTTACATATGTATCCCAAATTTTGTACACTTGTAACCTTAAAACATAGCGGAACAGTTCGAAGTCTTAGTAGAACGTACGAAGACAGTTAACAAAAAAGTCACTTTCATACCTCGCTAGCGAGAAAACAACAGCATTAAGGCCGAAAATGCTCGAATAAATTGTCCATTGTGACTAGTTACTTTATGGCGATTTTTGCCAGCTACGCGTGTAAACTCAAGATATCCACATAATTAATTCAGCACGAGATGAAACTTCGAAGTAAGGTCTCGTTTTGAAATCTGTGTCCTTTGGGAGAAAGTAGGGTGCCTTAAGTTTTTTTCTATTTTTTGCTTACCAAGAAACAAGGAAACAGAAACAAGAATGTAGAGTGTTGTTAGTATATAAATCACCGGGTCCCTCGCGATAAATGCGAATTCGACCTGTGGTCGAATTTCTTTTAGTAAACTTTTGTGTCAACTTTTAGGCCACACCTTGGTTTGTCGTACACCTGCAAGCAGCAGTATAATGTAAGTAATTCGAGACAATGTTTATTGAAAACGACGAAAACGGTGCGGTACGAAGGATTCGTGGATTATGGAATATGTTTATTTATCTTTGTTTCGTTTTTTGTTGTTATTTCACGAACAGCTCGTCTATGGATTGCCTTTCGCCTAGTACAATTTTAACGTCCGAATGTCATGTTACGGTGGTTTGGACATAAGCGTTTTTTGTCCATTAGAGTGATTTTTTTTTGTTGGAAAGTTAGCTTCCAATAGAGGTAATGTTTTGTTTGAAGTATTACGTAGAATGTCAAAGTCTACTTCGGCCGGCAATACGCAGGAGTGTCCACTACATATAAAAAAGTCAAATTTGCTGTTTGATTAGGATGTTTCACAGTTTTGAGATACTTTGAGTCATTTTAGTTTTTTTCGGTTTTACTGTTTTGTGCTTAATAACTTTAAATACTTCTTAGGTAAAATAACCGTTTTTATACTTTTTTTTATCACATTTTACTCGAAAATTGTTAAACATTTCTTGCATTTAAGCCATCTTTCCGGCAATTTATAATTATCGTGCCAAAAAAATTGTTCATCTTGGGTCTACATCCATTTAGTCAATCATTTATTGCATCATTTTTAACCTTTTCGCATGAGTTTGATTTGATCCACACATCCAATCACATTCATCCATACTGGTGGTAGTCTGAAAATGCCAAGTCTGGTGAATGAGTGGGGTGGGTAAGTGACTCCTAATTGAACGACTCCACAAAATTTTGGGTGGCTCTTGTTTTGTTATGGCAAAATTGGTATTTTGACTTGGTTTTGGTCAAAATTGGTATATCCTGCCAACTGTTACACCGGTCTTTAACCGCTGCTATCAATTTCTACCAGGTCGATATCATAAGTTCAGCATCTTCACGCTTTTTTGGTGACCAGTCACGCTCTTCGCTTTTTACATCAAAACCTCTACTTCGGAATTTTTGAAACCATTCCTGGCACTCTGTTTATGTCTGCTGTAAGCTTGCACAAAATTTCGTTGTGCCTCTGCGTTTTTCTGTAATTGAATGCAGTAATTCAAAATGATTAGTGGGCATGGGAATGGGCTGTTTCTGCTAAGAAATTCGATATTTTTAAGTCTTAGTTGAGTCGAAATATTGTCTTGTTGTGCAAAACTTGATACAAAGCGAATAAATTTAGTTGACAGATGACAAAAAAGCAAACAAAAATATTTTAACAATTTTATATGTCATACTAGCGTCGTTTATGAATGATGGTTGATGAATGGTTTCATATTTGTAGACCTGGTTTTCGCTTGAACAGTGATGAATCTTTAGTATAAACGTTACGTGTAAAGTTACCCTTCTTTTATTGATTATGAATTAAAAGTTATTTAAGAACTCAAATTCAATAAATCTCCATTAAAGAGTTGGGATATTTTTTTAATCGTTAAAACGGCCAGGCCGTTGAGTTGGAGCATATCATCATCATTATCACCCACGAACCCTGTCGAATCTTGCTGTCTTTACCGTATAACTAAAGTTAATTGCTGTTGTCATCAATAATCGCTATGTAATCCGCTGTGTAATCTCTTCTAAACAAGCACTGCTAATCCTGCACGAGTTAGATTGGGATTATCAAAAAGTTCTCGATACTTTAGAATACAATACCACAATAGGCTACTAAGCCACAATTCCAAAGGAAAACCTTCCTGGTATAAACTTTACAATCCTATGACAACTTCTTAACAACTGTAGCGAAATAATGCGCTACATGAATATTAACTAAACATGAATTAAAGCTCTTATCTTATTGTCAAGGTCAAGGAAGTTTGATGTGATGGAAAGTTTTCGTATTCCAGTAGTGTTCACCCTACCATGCGCTAGGTTCAGTGTGCTCTATCCAGCTAAAGTCTTTGACACCGATTACCCTTTTTATTAGTGTGATCAAAATTCATTTGCCCTTTCTCGCAGCTATGAAAAGTAGCTGTTAGTTGGATTGCTGACATGGTCGTCTGTTGCTTTTCCGTGAGCTCTTTTTTCCAGCTATAATGTTTGGTCGTAAAATGATACGTCGACCCGACGCCTATTCACATAGATTTCTTTACAACATGAATCGGATAGTTTCGTGAATCGTAAAATCCTATGACCCAATGGAAAACTTTCTATTGCAGGAGGGTTTCACGATAGCCGGCAGAAATTAAAGTCCGACTAATTATGGGGCGGTCTCGACACTAGGCCAACGATAAGATTATAAGGATCTTTGACGTGAAGAGTCTTAAACATCCGGCTCACCATCACACAAAATCTAACCCGGTTGTGTGTATAAACGGTATAACAACAAGAAAACAGCTTTAAATTAATTATTTTATTGACTAAAACCTGCCGGGAACAACTAGTCTATGAGTATGTGGCAATAGCATGTAAGTGTCACTATTATTTATTTATTTATTTATTAATTTATTTTATTGTACGTAATTCCTTACAATTTTATAATTGTATTAATTTTATTACTCGTACCATTTTATAAATCTTGAAATTCTTACCCTATTACCCATTACTGACTATCCAGCTTCGGGTAAACAAAGTCAATGAAACCCAGAAAAGGTCGGCATAGACTTCTTGAGGTTGTGGTACCGATAAAGTAGAAGAAAGCGTCTGCTTGTTTTAAATAACACTACATGATAATTTAAGTGATTCTTTAGTGTCAATAGCATTTCTTGGATAAATTTTGGTCGATTGTATAAGGTTTTGTAGATCGTAAAATTCGGATAAACTCGAGTCGATAAAGTGATCATTAATATTGTCGTAAATGGTTTTTTGAATAATTCAGTATTGTTTTAATTTGCAAAGAATTTGATTATAAAGTTTGTATTGAAAATTTTAATTTTTATTTCAAATAAATGAATAAATTGCTAAATAAAACTAATGTCCTTGTCCCTCATTTTAGGACTATAAAGTTCCATGCCATCTATCATTTCGAGACGTAATGAGTAGAATTGTATCATATTCCTATTTACATAACCAATCGAATCGCTATAGAGTTTGATTTTAAATATTACTGAAAAATATTTATTCTACACATCGTCGGGTTGGGAATTGTTGGTTTTGGTTACGCTATGCTACTAATGAAGCCTATTTGTGTCATAGCTTTAATTTTGCATGAGTAAAACTATTGTGGTACGGTATCATTTACCATGAAAGTTGGTGATGAATATACTATGTCTTAGAAATTGTGTAGGACGCGATGTGGATATGTCAGTTGCCCTTGTAGCCTTGGCCTTTGAAAGCCACAACATATTACAGGCGATCCAAAAAGTCTAAGATGAATAATTGATGACAATGCCAACTATCGTTCTGTGCCAAACAATACACAATTGTATAATTCTTAAGGGGTTGAGTAATATATTGCTAGAACCCACGCGAACTGGCTGGATCTCATCCAAGGCTGAAGTTATATTAGCCCATTACAGAAATAAAACTGAACAATTATCAGTTACGATGAGAAAAACAAGTTGTATGGAAATGTCAAGGTTACTCCAAAGAACATTATATTCTTGGGAGTTTCAGTCTTATGGGACATTATTGGATATTAAAGGCTATCACGTTAGCCAAAATTTTGAGTATTTCTGAAAATTTTCCTTATTTATTCCATTTCATATAAACTCATATTTTGATGAGGTTGACAATCAACAAATGAACATTTTTATTTGGAGTTAAATTTAAGCAGGTTTATGTAACAACCCCTATTGAAATGCAGATTCGTTCTCTGTGAAACGGAACAAAGAAAACGAAATTACCCATCCGAACGTTTTGAGTTGCGAACTGGATGAGTGTTTTGAGACGCGAGTGAGATTTGAGAATTGTGGAATCGCATACTACTGATGTGGCTGGTAAGGTCTCTCTATCCCCCCTCCCCCCCCCACCCCCCCCCCCCCCCCACGCCAGTCTTTTCGTAAGGCCTATGTTTCCCAGTTGTTTAGAGTACCGAAGAAAGTGAGGACAAAAAAGAGCCAGCCGTCTCTGACCTGGAGAACCCAATCTCCCACCCTTCCAAGAGGTTGGCTTTCCCCGTGCAACCAATCTCAAATATTTGGAGAGACATGTTACGATTCTGTACCCAGTGGACGTATTGGGTTGGAGTAGGGAATGGAGAGCGCTTTGTTATCCTTGAAGAGGTTTCGGATGAATCCCTAGGAGGGGGGGGGGGGTGTCTCGAAAATTCTATCGGAACCGTTCAAATCTCACCGGGAATTAAAGCAAAGGGGCATACTCTCCTATTAACTGTTTAGCATAGCTTCGGAATGTGTCACGAAAAGCGCGGGCTTCGTTACACGGAGCACGATTTGCACTCGGTTACTCCTATTCCTTGCCTTTGCGGATGATAACCACATCGAACGGACATCAGAGGTGGTGTGCGAAGCGTTCACCAGACTGAAACTGAAACTTGAATGCCTTAAGGATTGAATGGAAGATCAATGCGACGAAGACAAAGTACCTGTTTACCGGAGGCTCTGACCGTGATGACCGCTGCGGAATTGCAGAGAATTGTATTACAAAAGAATTAAAACAATTATAACAATAATTGTACCCGATTAAACATTTGCAACGGAATAATGGCATATCAATTAATTTCTACGGGAAAATTCACTTTGCGATGTGAGGTACGATCTATACGGATCGTTTCACCGTAACAAGGGCTGTTATGGTAAATGCCCGATTTAACAAAAAAAAATTTTTGCAATGTAATTTTAAGCGTCATGTGTAAGGTACTTCGGCCCGGCCCGGTGGTGTATTGGCAGCGACGCCGGCTGACAGAACCGGTAAAAAATCAAATGGTCAAAGAAACCAAAAAATGGCAGGCCTAAATCTCTCGAGGTTGTTGTGCCGATAAAGAAGAAGTGCAAGGTTATACCCTTCATTTTCTTTCAATACCTTTCAATTCAATAATGAACGTTAAGCTTGCTAGAATTAAGAATAATCAGCCGAAGAAAGGATAGCAGATCATAAAGAATTGTAAGCCAAGAAGAAGTATACATTATTTTTTCATGGGTTAAAAAAAGGTATGAGGTATTCGGTAATATCCATTGTTTTTACCAGTTTATCATTAACATTATCATTTAACCCATGAAAAAATGGTATGCCATGGTAACAAAATCGTTCGTTGGAATTAAAGTAAATAAAGCATTACAAGAATATTATTTCATACTTTCCATTAATTCGTAGAAAAATCATCAAAAACAAAAACATCAAAAACCGCTAAAAGCAGTACAAACGAATAAGAATAGAGAGCACAATAGGCAAAGCAAGCTAAAGCTCTTTAAGGTGTGCCTTTCAAGCGGAGATGACGCACCGCAATTTATTTTTTAGCCGCACGGATATCTGCGCCATCTTCGGCGAGTGTCTTATGTCCTTGCGAATGCAGGAAGCCATGTTCGGCTCATGGGTGTGCTTTGTGGCACATCTGTGATATTCCAGTCCATCAACCTTCGGGTCGTTTTACCTTCAGAGAAAAAGGATACACTATGTCAGTTTTATCGCCATCCGTCATCACCATTATCGTGCCTTACGTAGTTGCCACCGTGCGATGGTTTATGAAAGCCAAACCTGAGCACATCTCAGCGTCGATAAGGGTGGGCGGTTGGTTCGAAACTAGCCTTGCGCCGAAAGGTTTTGAAATCATAAAAAAAATCGTAAAAGCATGCTGAAAGATGCTAGGTTTTAAACACCTGAAAAGCTCTTGCAACTGTGCAGTATATCTCTTGAACTGAGCTATTTGTTTTTAAGCTAATGGACAACAATCGGCCACCCGTATGAACAGTCCGTTGCGTTATCTACATACAAACGTGTGTAACCGTTAAGGAAACCATAACGCCACTACTTGGATCACATTTTCTACGATTTACGTGCATATACAATTTTATATTACTGTAACGCCTTCTATGTTTTTCTCGCCAAAGGAACAGTTTTCTATCGGTTTACTTCTCCAGTAACAATCGACGTAGGTTCCTGTGTAGATAAAGGTCTATTTCGTCATAAACATAAATTTACGTTTTGAGCGATGGTTGCAAATGGTTTATTTCTGTGGTAAGCTTTTACTTACTGAACTTCTTCTACAATTTTCCATGTTTTATAATTGTCTCCGATCCAATACCGTGAATTTCTACCGTTCGCATGATGTTCGCGTAACAAGTTCGAAGAACCAAATTTAGATCGGCTGTCCGTGCGACAAGAAATGCAGAAATGGCCGAGTTTCTTCAAAAGTACGAACCTCCTCGATCTGTATGAAAAAACTTGTGATCATTTCGTCACATTTACACTCGCACATTTGCATTGGTATACACGGTCACTCAGCCGGTCTTCCCGTTTAGGCACAATTTGATAGTAAATAGCAAATTATAAGAAACATCACCACAAAGCATCTACTAATAGCAGTTTTTTTTTTTTCAAATGAACTGAGTTTTTAATGTAAAAAAAGATCTCTTTCAGCACACAGGATATCGCCAACATTGTTTTTTCAAGACTACTATGATGGCTTCTTTGCCGAACACATCGTTTTCAATCAATGCATACTGGATTTTTCCAGAATGTGTAACGATTCAAGAATAACGAAATCGATAATAACGAATAACGATTTCATCCAACCATATGGAATTTTGAACAATTTCAGTCTAACAACAGGTTTCTTTCCCGATTCGGTTAACTTATAGTTTTTTAACAGTTTCTCTTGGATTTTGAAGTATTTGCGGTGTGTTCCGTAGACGATATTTCGGTAGAAGATATTTTAGCCGTTCTTCCTTAAATTGTTAATAAGGTTAAATATATAAGTTAAATAACGAATAACTTAAAATACAATGAACAGTTTGAAATGGCATTGCAACAGCTCTGAGGTGGAAATATATAACGGAAGAGAGAGTTCCAATGATTGGAATATGAATCTATTCATGATGGATGGAAATCCTAGACACATCCTACGATATGTACACGGACAGATTGTTTTGATTAAATCATTATTAACGGCTTGGAAACTTGCCATTATTATTACAAGTGAAAGTACACAAAATTACGAAAATCAGAAATACTGAACAGAAAATTCCATAACAATTCTGTTCTGAAACATGGAGGTGGAACATTTTTGAATCGGCGAAACAAAACAATACCAGATGACGAATGGCAATAGCTGGTGAAGATGACGGAAGTGAAAAAAACTGGTCAACCGGAACATGGAATTTAGCCATACATTTTAATCAACAAAATATTTGTTTTTTTCATTGGTTTCAGATAATTGAATATAACTCATGCAATATTGGAATATTCAATATTTTGTGATTGATCCTAGAATGTCGCATTGCTGAATCCAGATCAATAGATGCCCCGCGAGCTCGCAAAAATCAAAACATTTTAATCGTGAGAACGGACCAGGTTTTATAGACTTATTTTACCACAAAACCGGATAGTCAATCCTTACTACGAAAATCTATATGGGATTTTCCTCTGGTCCTGTGGTGAGGGACCGATGCCGCTACCAAGTACACCAAAGATATTTCAAAGAGATTTTAGATTGTTTAGTTTTGTTAGGCTATATACAGTATATGTTCCCAACTGCAAGGCCTAGCTATTCTAGGTCTAGTGCCTCGCGGTAGGATTATTTTCGACAATATGAAAAGAAATGGAAATCTTAAAGTCAAAAATCCCGTTAGATGCACCTAGAAGTTTGAGTACAATGCAGAGTTCTCTTGCATAGCCGTGTAACCGATAATTAAAGACTTAATTTTCTTCATAATAATAATTCATTGAAAACATACTGAAGGTGTTAAAATATGTTGACGAACTTGATTGTGATGATGCAGAAGATCTATGAGAGAATATCTGTACGAGAAAAAAGTTCCTTCTAATTTTTTATCAATATTCAAGATCATCCACAACAACGAACGACCATTTGACTAAGAATTTAAATGGAGCAAAACTGAAAATATTTTAATTACTTTTTATACAAGCAGGTTGTTGCGTTATCGCATCAGGCTTTTCGAATGTTCGATTATACAACTTCTTTTGACACCATACGTCCTATTAACACTTTTATTAACCATACAAGGTGCACGAGGGTTCAGGTTCTGCGAGTCGACTGCCGCGCTCTCTATGGAGAAATACCGTAACATCGATCGGCTGGGTTTAACGATATCGGTCGGGCTGTTTGCATTTGTTAACACAGGATGCTAAAGAACTTACATGAATATCGATATTAAGCATTGTTTTAGTGTGAAACGGGTTAATTATCTTTTCATATAAATTATATGGAAAAAAGAGAGGTTAACTATTTTTTTGTACCTCTGTAACGGATGAATCTTGTTATCAAAGTGTCGATTTTCTACTTTTTAATCGGCACAACAACCTCAAGAGGTCTACACCTGCTATTTCTGCCTCTCTTTGTTTTTGACGTAGCGGAATAGGTAGTCCTGCGTACGGGGGTTTAGTCCAGATAGGATTTTGGATCGGTCCTGTTGTTTGAAAACCGGTGCCGCTATCTATACACATCAGGATCGCCCCAGAGTCATGATTTTACTTACTTGTCCGGCGCTACAACTTGTCCTGGCCTGCTGCTAGAGTCCTTTAAACCGCTCACGGTCGAACACGTTCGTCTGCCAATCAATTATCCCGGCTTTTCTGGCGGACGCATCAACGCCATCACTCCATATCAATTTGGGCCCACCACGCCTCATCTGTCCAGGTGGGTGACCTAAAAGGACTTTACGGGCTGAGTCGTTGTGAGTGTCATTCTTATCACGTGACCAGCCCACCGAATCCTTGCTAGTCTAATCCGCTGTACGACAGTAAGTTAGCTGTACTGCTCATAGTGCTAGTCCACACATACTTCGACAAAAATCCTTCTGATCATCTTCTGAAGTACTGGGACTATATGAGTTCTATATAGTCCCAGGTTCGTTCGTCATGACTTAAAATTCGACTCACTTAAAAAAATTAAGACTTCCCGCAAATGATGAATATAAGACAAGAACACACAAGCGAGCCTCATTGTACATAACAACAACGAAATATCAAAACGGTCATTATTTATTTGCGAGTCTTATATTTTACAATGCCTACTTAATAATAGCGTAATTGGACCTATATACTTCATCTCTTATACAGACAAACAATATTCAAATCTTTCATCCAATTCTAATACATAACATTTTTACTGGTTTCTTTTTCGAGTGTCTTATTCCAGTTATGACATTCGTTGTTCGATTATAAAATATATTTTTAATTGTTTCTTTTTTTTCTTTCCTCCAAAGGTATAATGGCGTTTGAGTGAATGTTGATGTGTAGTAAAGCGGCTGCCAAAAGAATAGTGGGGCAAAATGTGATTGCATGGATATCAAATCCATAGATAATGTCTAGCAGTGACAAAAGGCAAGAAAAACCCTAAAAACGGCTGACAATACGAACAAATCAAAGTAAGGAGTGGTTGATCAACAGCGGACAAAGGTTGCGTATTGTGCCTGCGATAAAACTATTGCAGGGCTAGTTTCGTACACCACCATGTGGCCAGGCTCTAGTGTAGATATCAGTGGTATACGAACGGAACGCGATGCACAGTTACTATTGTCAACAGTAACGTCGTTGTTGGCAAGTACGAGATCGCATGAGAATGGGCGATATGAAACGCACCACTCGAGTGATTTGATTCTCCCGGGCAGTGTGAGTAAATCGTTGATAAATATGTCCCACGAGCTGATACATGTCGTGACATCAGAAAACGACAGCGCTTTACCCGATGGCATAGAAAATTTGACTGAATTGTACGGTCCGAAACGAGACCCACTCTACGTGGTAATTCCAATCACGGTCATCTATCTGCTGATCTTCCTCACTGGTGTCGTCGGCAACATTAGCACATGCATCGTGATCGCACGCAATCGATCTATGCACACCGCCACCAACTATTATTTATTTAGCCTAGCTGTTTCCGATTTTCTCCTGCTGGTGTCGGGCGTCCCGCAAGAGATCTACTTTATCTGGAGCAAGTACCCGTACGTGTTTGGTGAAACATTTTGCGTGCTGCGCGGCATTGCTGCGGAGACGTCGGCCAATGCAACCGTACTGACGATTACCGCTTTCACGGTAGAGCGGTACGTTGCCATCTGTCATCCGTTCCTTTCACATACTATGTCCAAGCTTAGTCGTGCAATACGTTTTATATTTGTGATTTGGTTGATCGCGATCGTGTCGGCGGTACCGCAGGCGCTACAGTTCGGTGTCACCAACCAAGGTGGTATCGACCAGTGCGTGGTAAAGCGCATCATCATTCAGCACTCCTTTGAGCTTTCTACCTTTCTGTTCTTCTTCGCGCCAATGACGCTCATAACCGTGCTGTATGCATTGATCGGACTGAAACTGCGCTCCTCCACGCTGATGCAGCGCGACGGTACATTGCAGCGAAGAAACAATGTTTTGCCCAACTCACGTCAGTCATCCGCCAACACCCAGGGCACACGGCGTGTTCTCAAAATGCTTGGTAAGATATAATAAAATAATTCATCGCTAATTCACCCTCTTTTCATCTTGAATTGATAACAACTCCTCCAGTGAATACCAACCGTAATCCTTAGTGGGATGGTTGTTAGGACAGTAATTTCATATTTATTTTATTTATTTGTTCAATTTACTTTGTTGTTTATTTGATCGCAATTTCCACAGTACATCAATATGATAAAAAAGGCATTCAACACGCTGAACGAACAGTTTGAATACGGGTTTTATTTGAGATTAGATGACTGCGTTAACAATTTGATAAGGGACCCTTAAAGGGTTCAAGATGGAAAAAGGGTCATTGTTAGTTTCTAGCGTTATTCTGCAAAGCAAATATTTTCTTTTCCAATGTAAGTCCTATGTAAGCAGTTATGAATAACCAAAATATCTTAAAGATACCTTCACTTTCCGAAAGGTGCTTTTTGGTGAGATAATTTCGGTAGCCTGCATCGGCTTTGTTAGGTTTATGCATACCTATGTAAATTGTTAGAGGCTAATGTTACATTCAAATGAGGAGGCTTTGCGTATCATAAGTAATTATAATAGCGAATTAATTGCTATAAATGAACCAAACCTTATTAATATAAAACCAAGTATTCTATTTTATAACATAATTCATAGTTAGCTGAAGTCCGTTAAAAATATGTATTTTAAATCACTTAATAAACACAAAAAATCACAGTTATTTTATTTGTAAGAATTGCCAGGCCCGTAAACACAGAGTGTATAAGGTGTTAACAATACTAACCTTTCTTTTGGATTCTGGAGTTGTAAATTCCAAAATCTGTGCCATTCAATCTACAAAACAGCCAGTTATGACAGTTATTTACAGATCTCTAGATTATGATAATTTTACGGCATTACATTTCGTTATGAATTTCATGTGATACCCATGGACGAGAGTGTGAGGATGTTCAAGCACATAGATTACGGTATCATAAAATTACGGGACATTTTCATGAGGTTTTAGAACGGATGAGGGGAAACGATGAAGGAAATGGTTTGTTCTGCTGCATAGAAAGTTTTTCCATGTAGGAGTCGTTTAATCTGACAGGCAAGGTGTTGTCGGCAAGAATGAAAGATACGATTGAATGAAGATTGCGAGTCCGTGTACGTCATCAAAACTGTTACACAGGTCCGAACCGAGCATTGAACTCCAACTACTGGAAACAAAAAAGCTTTCTGTTTACTATGTTTCTGATAATAATTTAAAATCAGTCATTTATTGGTTATGTTCTCCTTACAAGTCCAGTCACAGGAAGTTTTTTTTTAAATTAAAGTAGATTATAGAAAATAGACATTTTATTTAAATTGTTATACATAATCTACTAAATTATACAGGAAGGACAGACTGAATTAGGTTTTGGCAAATGTTCATTCTCATCTTGAACCACATTGTTTTAGAATATATGTTTGGCATCTTGGATCAGCTCAGAAAACTTATTTAAGTAATAAAAGGTTCTTATAAGCTTAAAACAACTCCAAATGTGATCATCTCATTGATTTTGTTTTACTGTTTCATCCTTGTTGCTAATGTCGCATAAGGAAAATAGGAAGGGAGTTTTTTTAAGGATTTCGCACGATAAACATTGGCTGAATTCGTCGCTTTAATGGCACATGTTCTGCTTTCCATACGTTTTCCAGTGGCTGTTGTTGTTGCTTTCTTCCTATGCTGGGCACCATTCCATGCGCAGCGGCTTGTTTACATCTACGGAGTAGACAAGGACCACCAACCTTCCGACCCACTAATTCTGAAGCTGTTCGTCGTCACAACTTACATCTCCGGTATCCTCTATTATCTGTCAACGTGCATAAACCCACTATTGTATAACATCATGAGCAACAAATTCCGACAGGCGTTCAAGGTACGATCTTTACTTAATTTCCATCGCTTATCCTTCAGCGTCATTTTTGTTGTAAGCTTTGCTTGATCTGACGAACAAGATTATTTGGTATTCACTTATAATTGGGGGTCGAAATAGAAACCGTGTGGTGATGTAATGCTTTTCATAGGTGTAGTTCAATCTTTTCTAAGCCAATCTATTTAGTGTTAGTGTGCATGTTGACGGGATTATTGTTGAGCCTATTGGTAATGTGGAATTTCTAATTATTTAGACGTTGCATCCAGCTGGATTGAAATTACTATGACAACCACAACTGAAGTGCAATTGGAAGACCCGGAAGGAAATGCTACGAGTTTCACTATATAATGGATTTTGACATATTCATATATGATAGTTCTCTTAAAAACTGCCTACTCAATTTGTAGTTATAAATAACATCACATAATTTAAAAAAAAACATTAGAAAACCTTGAGGAATTGTTTCAACAACATAAGTGTAACATGATTATATTCTTGAGTTTGAGCATGTTTTTGTGGATTCTCTAACATCTGCATAATATCTACCGTAATGAAGTAAATGAATTTAAAACTAACTACTATTTTAGCTAAATTCAAATTCTTGAGCACCTAATATTTACACCTCTTATCTAAATTAATGTCGTCGATACGCATAAGACTATAATCTGATTTATCCATTAAGAGAAACACCTATTCTTGAGAAATAGATATAAAATTTAAAGCTGCTATGTAAATCTCAACGGATTTAGATTGTGTGCAATCGGTATTACTTCTGTGTATAAATTCGTCATTTTAAAATGTCGTTTTGCACCTTGAATGTCGCAAACTTCACACTAGTCCACCATACGTCTTTCAAAACTTGCTTTGCCAAAGTAAAATCTAAGCAAATAAGACAGTTAATGACCAGACCAGACTTGTGAGATTGTCACAACGCACCTAGCTCTATACTTCTAAAAATAAACAAAATGTGCTAACGGTTATAAAGAAGATGAAACTACCACCAGTTTATGCGACGAATCACGCACCTTCGGAGCACTCTTTATTTTATCAACCGTCATCAAAGCAAGATCTTGCTCTAGCAAATAGTAAAAAAAAAAACTGTGCAAAACTGAGAACAGAAAAGACAACTTCATGAAAATCCCGGTTGCCCCCTCAGCGATAGGTTACGGAAATGTAAATTTGTGTGGCTTATACCGGTCGAGAAGTAGCGCGTTGGCGAAAGATTTATGCCATACTGGAGCGAATGGGTTCCTTAGGTAGAGAGCAGCAGGCATGGCTGATATGCGGATCAGAGGTTAGGAAACAATTTACCGGGATCGATCTTGGGATCGCCCGTTCCGTGCCAAGCGAGCGTTTGTGATGGTATTTTTTTATGTTTTTATTTTCCACGTTCACTGGCAGAAGTTTATTATTATAGCTTCACCCGCGTTCCTTCTACGTAGGGCTGTAAATACACATTGCCTAGACCGCGGTTAAATTTATCTCCTTTGTATCTTATGCTTGCTGATGTGCGAAACGGCAGGAATTCTTCTGCAAACTGATTTATATCGTTCCTTCCTGACCCCCTGAATAGAGGTGATGAGAGGGTTTTTGATATAAAAGGTGGTACCTATGAATATATTTAATTATCTATCTAGTTGCAAACTCTAGCTCCAGCTTGAGGGATATCCGAGGGCTGACCGTTTCAAAGATCATAAAGCTGCAAACGGTACTTAACATAACGCCAGTTGAATGGCACTTAATGACAGTTATACCATAACATAGCTATAATATAGCAAATATACAACAGCTTCATTTGCAGATTATTGCAAACTTTTCAAATCGCTGCTTAACTACTGAAGACAATTCTTAACCAAATTAAAAACATTAAAATGTTTTATTAAGCAATTCTGTGATTTTAGCAATATGGCCGTTATGCTGGAATAAAAAAAAGTCTGTAATTTTGTTGTATCAGAAATGATTAGTTATTTTAGAAGAAGTGTTAGTTGTTTACCGACAAATAAAATAAAATTTTTAAGCTTAATATGCTCGTTTCAAAACTTCATCTGTTTTTGCTCTCATCGTTAGTATCGCGCAGTACTTTAAACAAACAGACATCAAAACTTCCCCACAATAAAAACTTTAGTTGCTACGAATGCTTAGAGCATCTGCTTGCATAAAAGTTATACATTCGCTGATCCTTCAAAATGCCACGTCCAGAACCGTTTAGTGTATCATAATCTACAAAACACGGAGGGTAAATACCAACGAACAATAGGTATGTGAGAAGTTGTAATATGAACCCAAAATTGCAAGTACTTCAACCTATCCAAAAGTTTTTAATGAAATAGAAAGGCCTCAAAATAAAATTTGATGGTATGAGCATTCCAAATTAATGTGGCCTAATGTGGTTTTAACATGTTTTTTTCAAAACCCTGTTTTTTCTAGTATTTATTCACGACTTGTTGTTTTCTAACGCATTCCAATATATTTCCAACGTTTTTATTTTCATTTCGCTTTACACCTTTAATCAGATACAGCTTTAAACGGGAGAATGGCGAAAGTAGTAAAGTCCTTTTGATATAGCGAAGGAATGAATTGTTTCCAGCCAAAGAAGCATAACAGTCAGAATCAGTGATGTCAACTTTTTAAGAAATAGATTTCTGTCAAGCGCTTGAAGTTGTTTTTTTTTCGCAGTTGATAATTTGAAAAAAAAATTGCAATCCTTGACAAGGTATAATAAAAAATCCTCGAAGAAACCCACCAGCATACATAACCATACCGCTATGTTTATTATGAAACGAATCAGATTCTAAAAAACATATATTCTTAGAATTCTCTTAGGTATACTGGAACAGCAGTGTGTAGCTGTTTATGAAAACCAGGAGCAAGTATTTTCGTAAATTCTATAGACCTGATTATTTACATGATTGGGTAAATCATAACCAAATTGTTTTGGGGTTTTCATAAGCGATTCGTTATAAAAGTTTGTGCAAAGTTGTAGCACGAAAATTGAGCGGCACGATAGGAACAATAATAAATACTTTAATCAAAAACGTACACAAACATACAAATGATCCATTAGAAACGCTTGGTCGTAAGCACGAACTCACCCGATACATCTTGGGCATCACGTTCTTGAAAATGTAAATATTACATCGTTCTCCACGGGACTACAGAATTGCGCGAAGCGTGTGCAGATCTCTGATTGAAATATCAAATAAAAATGCCGTCCAGACGCTGGGAACAGATTGGACCACTCTTGGTGCTTTTTCTTCCAACAAATTTACCCTCTAAGGAAAAACAATTTCCTTAAGCAACATACTTTTTTCAGGTGAACCAAGCCTACGATTGCTTTACGCTTATGTGGAAAAATCGAACGGCTTCAAAGAATCAATGAAGGATTTTATTTTTGATATTTACATACAGCAACTGCTTTGTGGAGCTTTTCCGGGTCGTTTCACAAACATTCTCCATGATACAGGATAACGTGCGGCGCGCAATCGAAATGCTCAATTTAGCAACCAGAAATATGAAATGCATACTACGTCCGCACTTCGTTAAGAGCAATTTAGCTATGAAAGTAATATTGAATATCCTTTGAAATAGTAATTCGCAAGGGTTATTTATCCTTTGAATATTGACACTGAAATACCTTATATTAATATGATTGTTATTATTATTATTATTATTATTTTATATTGTTTACCAAAACGGTTAGACGATATGAATTTATGTAACTTTACTAAACCTAATATTTAAGTCTAACTTAGGCCGAACAACTTTTAAAAGAAGGAAGATCAATTGGTAATGGAAAATAGGCGGGAACGATACGCTGATAAGGGGAGATGAAATTCAAAGAGATGAGATGAGGAGTTGATAGCACGAATTGCATCCAGCAGAGGATCTTTACGGCCTACTGCAGTGCGACGATTAAGTATAAGTAGAGAGGGACGAGAACGGAGAAATCGGATAGGAACATAAACAGCTCTGTAGCTCAGTAGTAAGAAAAATATTTGATGAATTGTAGATATTTGTTGATAAAGTATCAAATGTGAAGGTATATAAGATATTCATATTTTCATGTATTTTCTATGATATACTCAACACAATAGCCGCAATGAGGTTCGACTTTTACAACAAGTATATGTGAACATATTGACTTGTACAAAAATAAAACAAATGAATACACAAATCTGGTACAATGTTAAATAACGTTGGATACTTCGTTTATAAATTATCGCTTCAAAGGATTTATGAAATGGGAAGAAAAAAAATCTCGTTTCCAATAAAATAAGTTCAATGTATAGTTGTTTGAATCGGTAACTAAATACTTGATTTTATCAACATAGATTATCCTATGTAAAGTTTTCATCATCGGTAAAAAAATTGTTAACCAATTGTGAGATTTTTTTAACACGTTAGAACGGCACAAAATGTAGAATATCCTAAAATGTAAATCAAAGTAAAAGATAAAAAATGCTAATTGTGAGTAATAATAAATCATTCCCAACAATTGTGCTGCTGGTAGGCAACTGCCTAACATCATAATAAAAGACCCTATCAGCTATTTCTACTTTCTACCGACCAAAAAAAAAAGGTCAGACACCGTTATCAATTATCTTCTTCTTTGATGTTTTACGGAAACTGCACTGTTAAAACCGACCGGAAATGAGTTTACAAAGTATAACTTTTAGTACGCAAATGCGTCTATGAGCTGCTATTCAACGCACAACCTTATACGCCTGTGACTTGTCAACCGAACAAACACTAATTAACCCTCAAAAGAGTGCAAAGTTTTGGGCAAAAGGAAATTTTTTTCTGAAAAGGTGCTTACGGTAATCGAAAAGTTGTTTCCTTGCTTTTATTTCCAAAGTTAGAGTGAATAGGCGTTGCTAACTCGAGAACAAAGAACTTCGCTGTAAATTGTACACCCTGCCATTCGCAAAATCGGTTCAAAATCTTGCGTGAGGTAGGGGTGAAGCTTAACGATTCTGTGAGAATCTTCATCTTTTTTAGAATGCGTCTCGATACCTTAAGACCAGGAGCTTAACTAGGGCATTCGAATTCAGGTGGGGATTATGATTATGGATGTTAACACGTATAATGTGGTAATGCGTGACCCGATGATTGTCGGTAGCTTCCAAGATCTAAGCACACGTTCGTGTGCTGTACCATGCGTATCTGGAAAATACATAATATTGGTATGGTCCTATGGTGTAGGTGGTAGCGGCACCGGACAACACACGACGGAACCGTTTTAAAATCCCATCCGGATCGTTTCTCCATGGCTATTCGGCTATATTGTTGAAATAAAGTTTATTAAGAATAAGCTATGTGCACTTGCTAGGCTCAATCACCCAGTTGTAAATTATTAAAACTTAAACGGTAAATACATTGGATAGAGTTTGCTATACATAAAGCTCACGAAACGATAACAAACGTAGGCCCAATCGTGGTTGGATGAGGAACATGTGTATCAAAACTAGCTACTCTCACGTAATGGACGTAATGATTTTAAATGACAGTCAATAAGATAATAACGAGTTTAATCAACTTCAGTGTTTTAGTAGTTTTGGGGAAACATTATTGCGCGGGAGGTTTGCATTGTAAATCATTTGTATGACAACAATCGGTTTTATCCTCATCAAATTAATGATCATTAAAACTATAACATAAATTGTTTCTAAACTTCTCTTTAGCCTGTGCTGAAGTTGTATATTTACTGTCATCTGTCACAAATTGTACGACGGATGGAACTTCTAGGCGCTCCGTTAGAAATTCTGTGATATTACCGTCTTCATTTTCCAAATCTGAACTATTGGCCAAGTTCATAAGTACATTAACGATTGTCAACAATTCATGTCTATGTCTTCTTTTTTATCGGCACAACAACCTCAAGAGGTCTAGGCCTCCCATTTCTGGCTTTCTGTGACTTGATTTACCCGTGTCAGTCGGTCAGTCCCTGCTTACGGGGGATTGGTTCCGGATGGGATTTTGGTCCGGTCCGTTCGTGTGCAGACCGTCTCTGTTACTATCATGTCACCAGACCGCCCCAATGTCTATGTCAGTCAAACAATGTCTAAAAGGAGTATATTCGTAATATTTACAGGTGATTGTAGCAAAAAAACTCGTCATAATAGATACTCATTATAAAAGGGCCATTGTTGTGCAGTGTATGATGATGATAATAATAATGATGGTGAAGTCCCATCTCATACCCCAACACAGGTTTTGAGTGGGGCGAAATTATTTTTAAGATATTTAAACTCTAATAACCATGTATATAAAAAAAAACTAGTCAATAAGTGGCGGCTTTCCAAGGCACGCGTCGAATTCCATGCACAAGCTATTATAAGATTTTAGATTTAAGTACATTTAATTAAAGAATATTACCTTATAAAATGGTTTGGTTTAGAGTAATTAATTTATTTTTTTAGATTTCTGTAACCAAACACAGTGCATTCTTCTTTTTTACTAAGTCTAATACTAATTACATCGGAGCAGAGTTGCATAGTGCAATTGTTTCGTAGTTGTAAATAAATGTTTCGTTGCGTTTTTCGGTAGAATCTTTTTTCGCAAAACTAAATAATACATTTTCTCTTCGCTTTGGTTTCGGGTGCTTATCTCTCCGTTGTACTATTTCTGTTGCACTCACACGCGCACCTTAGTGTTGAGCTTGGTCTCCCGTCTGGTCTCATCTGGTTATTTAAGATGATTCATTTACAGTCCATTTTATTTAGGAGACGCTGGCCAACTGCTGTCAAATTGCGAGTCAATCAAATAGTACGCAGCGATCATACCGAATACTGCCCCGACGGGAACGACGTTCTGCTGCAAACAAGGAATCTTCCGATATCTCAGGTAAGCTAGTTTAAGGTTCTCTTGTATCTTAACACTTGATGGCAGTATTCCTAATAATCATAAAAAAAATTGTTTGACTATTGCAAGTTTGACTCAAGTTTCTGGTTTATGTCATTCGCATGCATTTATGAACAGTAAGTTCGTTCAAGGACGAAAGTCCAGTTTGTTATTTTCCGTATCACTACATATTACACCAATTGGTTTATGGTTACCTGATCAGGGCGTATCAAGGAAAAAAGTCTTTAAATCAATCACCGTGATAATTTGGAGGGCTTGAGATTTTCGTTAGATTCTTTTTTTGTTTTGAGTGTTGTTTTGTTCTGTGTCGCTATATATTACACAGTTATTTCAGACAGCTCTCCTACGCTTTTCGACGTTGCTGGATCAACGTTGGTGGCACGCATGCATTTGTAACGCTATTTGTGCTAACAAGACTTTGCAAGTGCCATGTTCAATACCACCTTTGCCTATCAGAGCAATCCAAGTGATTCGCTTCAATGAACGCAATTCAATTTTCCTACAGTGACATTTCGTCGGGGGAAATACATTACAGCAGATCGTGAAAGCTGTGCATTTTTTTGGGCGAAAAACAATTTCTTTTATTTGACAACAGAAGAATTGTGACAAATTTACCTTTGAAACAATAAAGTTTTTGTTTACTTCTAGGTCGTATGCACATTTACCACAAGCTTTTTTATTTACTGCTACTATTATTAGTAAACATCTATAAAAAACACTATTGAATGTTGCGTCCACAGAAAAATAAAGCATCTAGGAAAAATATTGGTTCCAAGACTTAAATTGATTTATGCTTATGTATGTGACATTTGCATTGATTTGGTTTGTTTCTTTTTCGAAATGGCATACCTTGAGTATTAGCAATCAGATAAAGGCAGGACTCCAATTTTATGAGAAACAACATATCTAAATCCATATGAGTGGAAAATCTTTAATACCAAAGGTTTGCCTATAAAACAAAATATAACAGATTTAGCATACCGGCCGGTAGTTGAGCAGACCCAACTGCTTCCCAAAAAGAAAGGGTTGGTTCGAGTGGAGCCCGTTACGTCTTCGCAGTCAAGGGCAGCAAAAATGCCCAAATTATTTGAGTGCTGAGTAAAACTCATCCGCTTGAGTCGACATTCATTGTTTTGGACTTGTTTATGTTGCCTTAAACTTGACATGTTCTGATAGAAATGTATTGTAAAAAAACTGTAAAAATGTAAAAATGTAAATGTAAAAAAACGCTCTATTGGCTAAGATGGTATTATGTGCTATCAACTATTTTTGTTTGCTAACTGTTTTTGTTTTTAAATATGCACTTCTCATTATACCAAGTATATTGTACCGGATCTATTAACAGTAAACTGTATGATTGGTATGTGAGCCTCCTATCCCGTTCTATGAGATGTTTGATTTATGCTGAGATAAATTATTATAAATAACGCTGAGATAAGATTGCTGAGATAAATTGAGATTATTGATTAACCGAAAATTCGCTGATGCTGTAGAATTTTAATTAAACGTTCAAAGAGTGGTGCGTGCGTTCATTAAACGGGTAGGATTTAAGTATTGTTTATGCGAAGATTTGCGTACAAAACGAAAATTGAACCTCTGTAAAGATCTTTGTTTGACACTCTGCCTTCAAAAGTCTGCTTGACCCGTGCATCTGGCTTACTAGTTCTGTTTTTATTTTTCGTTCTTATTGCAGGCAATTCCATTAAGGACGAAAGCTTGTACTCGTCCTCTACTCAGAAACAATCCTTCGACTCCATAACATTATCCCGAGGTCAATCACTTAGGCGCGCGTCGTCGACAACGGCACTCGGTGTGCAAGAGAGCGTTCTTTCTTCGCCGTTCGCATACACGGCCCTCTACCATAACCACCACCAGCCACATGCGAACGTTTCCCAATATAACTACCACTACGGACACCAGCATGCAATCATTCCACCATCGTACGGCGAGAAACCGGCTTACAATGTGCTTGTATCTAGCAAACCTGGTCGCCCAGGACTGGATCTGTACACACAGGAACGGGAACTGCAATTGAACATATTTGCATCGTCGAGCGAACCTGAACCCACAGGCAGCAATGGTGGATGCAAAGGTTCCGAACACCTTGCTGATCGAACGCTTAAGCGTATCAGTATCCAGATTAATCAGATTAGTGTGGGAAACTTTGCTGCGCGTAGTACTGGATTGTCGGAGATGGACATTACGCCAAGAAGCAATCGACTGTCGGAGCGCAGCGATACGCTGCGGCTTCTTTGCAAGCAGCCACGTGGTCAGGATGGTCGCATAGAGATATTCGTGCGTAACCGGCAACGACAGCAACAGCGCAGCCGGCTACGGTTGTGGCGTTTCTTTCAACATGTGCGTCCGCTGCGCCAAACCACCGGAACCAGTGCAGGGAAGCAAAAATTGACGTCATCTTCTGGGGCAGTCGTTCACTTCTACGAAGATCCCTCGTCGGATGTAGCATCTTTGGCCGAAGACCAATTACTTGCGAATAAACTCGCATCCGTAGCGGTTGATGGAAAACATATTGTCAGTGTTGAGGATAGGAGCTGTGAAAACCACTCAGTTCTAGACGACGACCTCGAAGCGTACATGAGGGAGATAAAGCTCCGCGAAACCATCAACCGTTAGACAATTGATGTCTTGCAGCAGCTATCAACGAAATTTATTAGATGCGTTAGACATATGAGGTTACCGTTGGAAGCAGAAACGGAATGGTTTCAGTATTGACAGCTTTTGTCAATCTACATAAGCAGAACCAGACGTATGTGCCGCTAGACTGTCGGCGAAAAAAATGTAGTAAGCAACAGAATTTGGATCGATGCAAAATTTTATTCATTCCACAATTCTCCCGCCGAGAAGGGCGAACAAATATGTGCATGAATGAAATGAAGCGTTTGTGCAATATTTCTCATTTTTGACACATTACCAGTAATCAGAAAAAATGGAAACTGCGCCCAGACGATGTGGCAGGAATATATACTGAGTGCTCGTAGTGATGACGGGCACGTACTGTTCGGAAGTACATCGTATCTGCTATGCTAAATTATTATGCTAAATCTGATAAGTCCATACTAAGTCTCAATGGTTTACGGCGGGGGGTAGCATGATTTGATGTGCTTCCGTCGAGTAACGATTGTGAAATGGTTAGAAAGCTGATTCAAAATAATGACCTTCACCTTCGTTTTACTAAAAAGAAGCTTTATAGCGAAATACCTGCGCTATATTAGTCCAGCAATGGTACTGAGTGAGCAATAGTACTGACTCTCAATTTAAAAGTAATATGTCATGTTAGTTTAATTAATTTTAACTAGAAATTAATTGTACTAATTATAAGCGCCACTAGCACACAAATATATTAAAAATACTGCTTAGCAATGCTGTACAAACTAGAAAAGAAAAACGCGAATAAAGCCTTGTTAAACGGCTAGGTTTCAATGTACTTATACTGCGAGAAGAGCAGAAGTGGTAATATTTTTTCGAACACTCTTTTCTGGCTGATTTAAAAGCTAATTTACAAACCCCCTCTACTATCTTCAATCAATCATATTAAGTTGTGCGGTGGGAGGCGAACAAGTGGCTTCACCGTTCACGCTTGCATGGCAATAAGTTTATAGGCATACCAAACTTAGCCACCTAAACCGGTATTACGTATGCATCGCTTTCCTGAAAATGAGCTGGAATGTGTATTTAGCCTACCGCTACCATGATTACTGTTATTGCTAGATATGATTATTACCGTAAGTGTTAAAGTAATTGGAAAGCTCTTATATATTTTCTACCAGCATTATCAATGGAGCGCCGATGAATGCCGAAAATGAGCGTGGATGCGTGCCGCATGAATAATCCAACAGGCAGCCAACTCGTTCTGGGTTACCGTTGCGCAAGGACAGCTTGTTTACCCATTTATGCAAATGGTGCTTTGGTAAATAAATTTCTGCGTGCTGTTCGGTTGGTATTGCTAGAAGTTCATCCAGTATGGTAAGTGAGAAGTTTAAAGAAATATTATGATTTCATGAAAGCAGCTTAGCCACATATTGACGTGTAATCTAATTTTCAATGATTAATGCCATAGGCAAGGACGTTAGCTCTATGCAACCAGTGGTACAAACAAAGCAAATAAGTATGGTTTCAGGGCAAATAAATAAATAAAGATAAATATTTGAGTTGACAAAGAACGGAGCTCACCGCACTGTACCTTGATAAAACACATTTTATCTTTCAAGCTGTTATAACAATTATTTCTGTAATAAAAGTTCATAAAAATAGTTTGCTGTTTGTTTTTGTCATAAATGTTTTTTACAAAAATGCCTTTCATAATAACACATCATTGAGTATATAGTCATATGCATCTATACATCCAAATACATTTGCAAGTTCTTTCGGTACGTTTACTTTCTACCTTGAATTGCGTGCAGGTGCATTAAACTTTGATTTAAAAAAAATCAGTAAATCTGGACTATTTACAATATTACCACGAGTAAAAAATGTAATATTTTATTGAAATGTTCCTATTCAGAATTTCCTCTAGAGATACAAGTAAATAAAGTTAAGAAATGTCAATAATTACCGGCCATGTGAGTTTTTTTTATAGTTGTACGTATGCTTATTTATACAAAACGCGAGCATATATTATTTTTTTCTAAAAGCAACAAGCAGAGAGAATATTTTCAGAGAAAATATGACTGTATCACTACTAAATCTTTCTTTATATTATTAACGACAGCTTGCCCGTATTGTTTAATACAAATCCTTAATAATCATTGGAATAGACACCTGCAACATTAATACATTTTGGGGACGGGTTTTTCAAGTCGTGAAGGTGCTCTCGTGGGCGTCAGTTGGGATGTTTCAAAAGATTTCTTTGAACAATCTTTTGGGTGTCCTCAATTGTTCTGAGAGCCCCAGTACTTCCCCTTTAGTCCTTTTTTTCATATGTGAAAACAAAAACAAGTTAAAGAGAGAGAGACCTGGAAGTCTGAGGTGTAGGAAAGCTGTGGAACCCCACCGGGGTAAGTATAGGGCAGGTAATTGTACACGAGGAACGCAGTGTGACTTGTGCGTGTTGCCGTGATGCCATTTGCATTTTTGTCTTTTCAGAATTTCTAGCCCCTACTTGTCACCGTCTACTATCGGTGTTCACTGAATGTTCTTATGGTACGAATTCGCTATACACGATCCTCATGGCCTCGTAGAAGATCCCGAGCATTATCTTGGTCTTCGATTGGCTCATGGGAGTTCGGTCGTCCTTTAACGTCTTTTGATACTATTAAACTTTGTAGTAGGATAAACACTTATCCTCAAAAGCCATCCTAAAGCATTTAATACGTATCTGATGTAGTCTTGCCATGGCGAAAGCAACATTTAATTACGTAGTAATGTTCGATTGTACAGAGGCTTATGGAAAGTTCCATCCCAGCTGAGAGCTTAGAGCCGACTGAAAAAATGAGGTACATTATTTTAAAGAAACCCCTGGTATGTTTTTCAGTACAAATGATCATTGCATGTAGTGTTTCTTGTAATAGTAGCTTTTGCATTACTGCTAATGATGTGGATAGTTCTAAAAAAAGTATAAAAGTATTAAGAGTTAAAATAAAATTGATATTTATAATGAATGCAAACAATCATTTCAATCATTGTCTACATCAGGGGTCGGCACACCTTTCACGAATATGACCAGATAGTAGCAACAATTCTGAAGCTGCGGACCGGTCTAAGGACCGGCACTACAATCGAGGGTTTAGACATATGAAATAAGTAATATCGTAAGTACTTTGCTAATATAATATCGTATAAGCGTATTGGTTGTTCTAAAATGGAGTTTTTTTAAACTATGGTTGCAAATTGCCTGTAGCGCTTTTTTAAAGTTACATATTTCAAAATTGATGGGTTTTGAAGTTGTTGGGGCCAGCAGAAATATAGCGTGATTTTGACGTTTTCAAAACGTAATAATTCAAGTTCGGGAATGACATAATCAAATTCATCAACAGATGAGTGCTTATTCGTGCGAGTAAAAGTTCTTTCTTCTAGAAAATATCTGATTTTGAGCCGAGTAAATGCCATATGAGGGAGGTGTTGCTGTTTCTGTTTCAATCGAAGAAAACGGCAGCCGAAGCGTATCGAGAATTTGTGAATGTGTACGGAGATGCTGCTCTAAGCGAAACAAGGTGTCGGGAGTGGTTTCGGCGCTTTCGAAACGGTGATTCCTCTGGGAGGACGCTCAACGTGAAGGAGCGTTTAAGCCGAGCACTGGGTAAAAAATGGCCACAATACTCATCACGGCACGACAAAGTCGTCGTATCTTTCTACTGCATGACAACATTCGGCCACTTGTTGCGCCTAACGCAAAAATATTACCTCAATACCCTCAAATGAGATATGATCTACATCAAAATCAAATGATCTATCGCACCCGCCGTATTCCCCGGATCTAACACCATCGGATTTTCATCGATTCCAATCCATGGCACATGAATTGGTTGACCATCAGTTCTCGTCGTACGAACAGATCCAGAACTGGTTGGATACCTGGATTGAGCCAAAGGACGTAGCATTATTCCGAAAAGGAAACCGCGATTTACCCGAAAGGTGGAACAAAGTAATACAGAATAAAGGACAATAATAAAGAATAAAGGACAAATGATTAACTTGGTTTTTACAAGTAAAAATGCCACAAATATAAAGAGTTAATACATCACCTAATACATCAGTTTTGTGCTTGCCACAATTACTTCGCTGAAAATCCTTAGAATTCTGGCAGGAATTAAAAAACTTTACTGGACAGGTAGTCAAATATATAATATCGATGATGTATCGCAGATATGTCGTGGTGTCGAAATCTTGTGATTTTTGTGAGGTTTTGCAAACTTTCTAACGGGCGCGTAAAATCTTTTGGCAAGCCGGATCTAGCCCGCGAACCGCTTTGCCGATCCCTGGTCTACATCATTCCAATGCGTCATGAAGGTAGTATTGATTTGTGGGACGAAAAGTGGTTTGAAAGTGTATACAGAGACGCGAATTGAAATGGTGTTTGCTGGGGATGCACAGACAAAGCGAGTACTGGGGTATACCCCAAAAACTCGACAGTATCGCGTAGCTAGAACCTTTAACAAACTAGTTTTAAACAGCAATGTTGAAAATGAATAATTAATGATTCATACCAATGCTTGCTGTAATTAGTTCCAGTTGAAGAGATATTCAAAATCTATATTATTACAATGAGCTAGTGTTGTTTTCCATTAAAAGGTCGATAATTAATGCCCACCATCGAATCCAACTAAGAATACAATATTTAAAGAAAACAATATTTATTTTGAAAACATCAACATTTTATCATATTTCAATTTAATGATCTATTTGAATTTTTCAAATATTTTTCCAAACTACTTTTATAATACACCACTAATTCATATAGACTTTATGTGTTTTTTGGTATGTTATAAGCATCAATTATAAAATTAACATATTTTCCACAAATGCTTTGACGTTAAATAAATCATTTAGCATTTGCAGTTTATTACACTAAGCGATCTAATGGTAAGGTTGCTAATGCGTGTATCAACAATTACACTCGGACTTTAAATCGCGCTTAGGCCTCTGGGGATGGTTCAGTTTTCTGGAACGCCAAACTGATTTTGAGATACTTGTTATTTATTTGATGTAAGCGTAGTCAAGTTCTTTAACTATGTTTTGTTTAATGTATATTACACAATGAAAGTTAATGGTACTGACTATATGAAATATTGATATTAATATTAAAGGTGCTATTTCCGATCCAGATGTCATTCGACAATTAGTTTATCCAACAGGTATTTGTAAGTGAAATGTCCCAGGAATTTCCATCAAGCTCGATGAAAATTTTCCATCACCTAAAATATTTGAATCTTTTATTTGTGCAGCATTTTAATTTCATGTTTGTGTATGATTTTTCAAATTGTCTAACTTTGAATGAATGAAAAATGAGTTGTCTAACTTTAATCTGCACATTTGTAGGCAATAGTTCCTAATTACACTTAGGATCTAATACAGTTAACCTACGAGTTTCAAAGCTTCGTTCCCGTGTTTTAGTCGTTATACGAAAAACGTTATACGAAAAAAAAAAATCATGCTGGTGAATACTATAGCGTACAATGTGTACGAAAAGGGAAATAATCCATTTCACTCCAAATTAATGGCAATTTCAAGTGCTTTTATACTTTTTATCTAGCTGATAAACCTATGAAAATATATTTGTCTCATTTATTAGTGTTCGTTTTGTTATGAGTGTACTTTCGTGATGGTTTGATGGTTAGTTATTTGATATTGAAAGAAAGGGAGAAAAAACAAATGTCTTCCAGAAATTGAATATTGTAAGTGTATCTTTGTATCTTTTGCTAAATAAACTTTTTCCTTGTCATCAGTAACACTCCAATTTCAACGGGGAATTCGAGTTTCCGATCCTTTAGAAACTCTTCGATAGTAATGTTTTCTTCTCATGAAGCCCTATGGCCAACGTTTCAAATGCATTAACAATTGGCTTTGCAATGATATAGATCTGAGCGGCTTCTGTGTACTCCTCGTCAGACTGAAGTGTCTTAAATGTTTCGAATTCGGCACTAAAGCAAACAACGAACGATGAAAGCTAGCAATAGGCTCGTAATACGAGATTTTTTTCGTTGAAACAGGTATTTTCGTAGCTTTTAGAATTACGCGTTATGCGCGTTACGCGAAAATCTGCGTTACTCGTGACGGTGAATAGAAAATGAAAATTAGGATTTTATTTTTCTTAAACCCTTGTTAAGCAATGACACTTTACTCTCAATTTTATAGCCTTTTCGAGAAAAATAAATAAAATTATAAAATATAAAAGTACTGATAGACGGGTGGATTGTTTAGTCAACGATAACGTTCACATGTCAATATTTAACATAATTTAAAATATCGCAAATCACTAAAGTCACATACATAATCCATTTACATTTCCCATTTTGTAAGTTCCTAAACTGTTTGAATTAAATAGCAAATAATAATAAAATAATAGCAATTAATGCTATTATTTTAAATGTTCTTCTTCAGCTAACGCGAGTTAACAAAGGAATTTTTTTTGACACTCAAGTTTGAAATGATTAACAGCTTGGGTTGGCAACGTGAAATTTTATACACGCTTGTAAAAATGTTCCTTGTTTAGATAAGATTAGACATGTTAGGTTTAGTTTAACACCACCGAAAAGTTCGTTTGAGAACTATGCTTTAGTGAAAATCATATCCATGATCATTACTGATTTTTAATTTCAGCTAATGACCAATATTCATAACTAATGTTATGACCAATGTTTTAATTATATAGTCCTGTTGTTTTCATCTCCTCAAAATTAAGTTCTAACTGTAGTGCCTTTATTGAAATTTCTTCTGAAATATAAGATCATGGGCTATTCTCAATTATTATATCACCGAAACAAGATAATTTGCATTTTTTGGGACTTTTCATAATTAATTTTCGTGCTGTGTGTAACTAATCAGAAATCTGAACCATGAATTGGTTAAACAATACCATAGTATTCTAAACATTATTATTGAAGATTTACTGTGCTGGAGTGTGATGGATTAGAAAATTAAATTTATATACCTTATAATGCATGCAGTGTGCTTTTTAAACCACTGGATAAATTAACTTTTCAATATAATCACAATAGTCTTTTTTCGATTTCATCAATATCGTTATACAATAATACATCCAGTGGATACTAAATTTCATGATCGTGATCTGATCTATTCTGCACCAAAGGTCCTTCGTAACAATTCCTTCAATTAATTGCTGTTATTTAACTGTTTGATTGAATATTTTAGCGAACTCTACACATTTAAGTATGATAAAAGTTCCTTTTATTTTTCAACCGTTATTGGTTCACACGCGACTCTTCACTCTTTTCCTATCCCATTTTCTCAGAACTCTAGGTCTTTCCGACTTTTAAGTCATCTGTCATATATCAACATTATTTGGGGCATGTTATATCGTTTTGCTTAAAAATATCGTATTAAAAATAACTACTTTTTGTATTTGCAATGCTGCGTAGCTCATACGAAAAACTATTTGCATCATCAAAGCTTTACAGTTATGCGAAGCTTTCAAAAGCTTATATTTATTGGATTTGAAGTAACGATGAAAGCTTACAATATATCTTGTTCTGTTTCGTTTGGGAGCTTCCTATGCCTGAAGTTCTGCTGAGCTTTGCGAGTGCACACCAACCGATTCTACGGCATATTGCTAATGAAGTATGGAGATGCAACGGTACTGTGGATGAATGTTTCACCAATACAACACAGCACGTATGTTATAGCCGCATAGGAAACAACCCGCTGTCGACATTTTAGTACCGGAACTGAATGCCGGTTGATGATGCCGATTATGTCCACGATAACCGACCGTTACCCTGCGGTTGAACTGCTTTCTGCCTGGTGGAGCATAAATCGTCTGCTGTCCGAGTACAACTCAACTTGCAGGCGTAACATCCCCATATAGTCCGGAAATATCTACCCGATACGTTGCGGTCTGGCCAGGTATGTGCATGGGTCCGTGCTAGTCGCACTGCGAGATACTACTTCTGTGGCTTGATGATGGTAACACCGATCCTGGATCGAAGTCGACTACTGGGGGTATCCGCAAATCGTTCCGGCCTACTGCTGTCTTTTTTGGGCCCTCCTGAATCTGGAATTGTCGTATTGATGAACATTTTCGTTGCTTCCAACTTCAGGGAATGTTTGAGTTGTTCGGGTGGATAAAATGTGGCACTGGAGAACCACACTGTTAGGCAACGATATTTACGACGTTGCAGTTATTTGAATTTGAGTGCCACGATACATTCCTAGAAAAAATGGACTTGCTTAGTGAATGGCAGAAGCGTATAAAATATAACGAGTTGAGCGTCTATCGAATGGAGCTATCAAACTACCATTTGATAATTTTTTTTTTAAGAGTAAAGGTTCTGTTATGTTAAAAGAGAAGATATATTAGAATAGTAAAGCAATATATTAAGATCACAAAGGTGAGTTTTCAACGCATTCGTTCTGAATAACCACATCTAGTCTGCGGAATATAACTGAAATAATCCGGACGAAAAGACCTACAAGTGTATTACATTTTACTTACTTTGAATGCTTCTCGGAATTTGTGGCTCATGATGTTATACAGCACCGGATTGATGCAGGTTGAGATGTAGTACAGAATACCCGACACACATGTAAGAATCTCGAATGCTGTCCGTATAGCAGCGTTTTGGTTGTGGTCATTTGCATAAACTGCCATAAGTCGCTGCGCATGAAATGGGGCCCAGCATAGGAAAAAGGCTATGACGACGGCCACTAGCGAGAAGGCGAAGATATCATTAGTGAGCGGTTGTTTTGTCCAGCGTTGCTGCCATAATCGTTATTTACGAACCATGATTTATTTGACTGTAAGTTATAAATATTACTTTGTCATGTGGTCTAATAGCAATGAAATAGTGTTTGTTAATGTTTATCGACTCTAGAAGTCGTGTAATCATTAATTTCATATTAGTTCTTCTTTCATTATCGAATGTATTAAAATAGATATATTTTATTATTTATCATTTAAAGTAATTTTATAGTTAAATATTATAGTGGCGGTAATGACAGGACATAAATAATTTTTGAATTTTTTTCTGATGAATTATAGATAAAGCCATTATCGTTTAAATAAATAATGAATGATTCGTTGAAGTCCGATGTAGATGGCGTCAATTCGCTACATTCGTGGTAGTTAATAGGCTATCACAGTCAGGATGCCACAAATATGTTGGTTTTTATGTCACATTATCGTATGCATTTATTTAATTGGGTTGGTTTAGCCTTTTTATATACAAGTTCCCTCCAACCTAAAAGGTGTATCCAGTATGCTTTCATCTTTTGTAGCTAGGAGGACAGACACAATTTTACAAAATTAGCAGTCAACCATCAACAGACATTATTTTCGAACTATCAGCGTCACAACGGAGCAAAAAAGTTTTATATCGTCATGGGCTTCATGTACGCCGTATAAATTCTTTTCTATAAAGTCTTTTGAGATGTCTTCTCATGTTTGGTGGCAGGTCAGAGTGTGTATCAGAAGCCTAGAAGAGGCTAAAGATGAATATCGAATGAAATGTGACTTCGTCGTTTCCTATGGAGGTCGCTGCTTTTGGCCAAACAGTGATGAAATACTTGATCAAAATGGACATTGCTATGCGAAAGTATCAGTTGTGGCCTAGAAGTAGTGGTAGACGGTGACGATGATAGGTTTCTTTTCGACGAAACGCACAGCAGCGGTCTTAATGGATGACAAATGTGGCTGACCACGACTGACATTTTCGTATTCAAACTTTCTTATGACTCGTAATACTATGTTCCTGAAAAAGGTATATGGTTATCGATCACCGAGAACAAAGTTATATCCTTCAAGGCATTTAACGAATTGGGATATGGTCAAATAATGAAGTCTCAACGCTTTTGTTATCAGCAGTCAGTACAACGCAAAGAGGTATGCGGATGTTAGGACTGCCCCGGTCTTGCTCATCATGCAAAGAAATCACTAGAGATGATGGGCTGTGAAGAGATATAGATAGAGGTTACATCGAAGACGTTAAACCCGCTCGATGGTTCTCGGCCAAGAAAACGGCTAAACAGACGCATATTTAGCCACGAAGACCACGCATATCAGGCCAGATGATGTTCCGTGACCACTAAGGCCTCCAAAAACTAAATCAAAAGTTGACATTCATGTTTTGAGAGGTTTTTTGGCAGTTGCATTTGACCAGCGGATAATCTCTCAGAAGGAGCGACTTGTTAAAATTCGGTCTCCGCGGTATCCTGGAAAATGTGTGTAACTTGGATGCCACATCGACGGTGCTCGGTTGTCAAATCTTCGCGCCTGACTGTCAAACAGGCGCTCCACGGAAAGCGCTGCCGTGGAAACGCCGTCTTGTTCAATATGAACAACTATGCGGAACAGGAGGCGCGGATAAGTTGACAACCAACTCAAACCGAGCTGAACCGAGCCAAGCCGATGTTCAGTATTGAAAACACAAGCTATACACGTTTTCCGGGGTACCACGACCTAACATCACCGTGTTCATATTTTTTTATTATGTGAAACCGTGAGGACGACATCATAATAACAATTCAACACTAGAACAATAAAAACATTTTTTTTTGAGAATCTTCCCCGCAGTTTGCGCATGTTTGTTTTAAAGTGTCGGGACCCTTGCATGAAAAGTGTGCCGACCCCTGTTTTACGCTATTTGAGAATTATTTATAGAGTGATCCAGCAACTGAGGAGTAGTCCAATCATTGAACCGTTTGCATGTAGTTTATGTAGTTTCCACATTCCTTCCTTTTCTGAAAGGAAGGCGTTTCACATTCTATTCGCGGTTATTTTGCTTTCTCTGAACCAATGTGCATAAATGAGAACTATTACATTGTTTTTAAATTTACTCGGATTCTAAATGCATGGTCGTAATTATGTGAGAATCAAGAAAATGATTTATTTTTCATTGGCTGAACTAAAGAACTAAATGGTTGCGGTTAGATAAAAGCAAACAGGAGACGGAGTAGGATTGATCCTGCGTTCATGTTCACCAATCTTAGCTGTAGGTAGTGATTAGAATAATGTTTATGGGGTTAAATAAACATGCAAATCCTTTGAACCATTTTCATACGCATTGCGTTGACACGGGTTGAAATTTGAACCACATAAATACAGTCCATAAAAAAAATCATGCCATTATATCGTTTGAACCTTCAATTTAAACCTTTTAACCCAAATAAATATTGTCCAATGATAGAATTAGCTGTAACTTACCTAGCATTTTCACCACATGCCGCGTGCTGTTGTAGTGCGCCCGAGTGGAATAATTTATTCGACCATCCTCCGATGCTCCCGAGAGTTGCTGTTCTAGTTTTTGGTGACTGTCTGTAACACTCGTCGAGCTACTACCTTCTCGAAACCCAACAGAAGAACTGCCCGTGGAACAATATTGAGACGGCAGCAAACTTTGCTTGCGCCTGTGATGATGGTGTAGATGGTGATGAGATGGTCTGGCAAGCGACATAACAGACTCTTTTGCCGCTTCCTCCGATCTTCGATGCTTTCGCACTGGGCTTGCTGGATAACTTTTTGCGTAGTGCAGGTAAGGCGACGATGGCGTTGACAAACTGTCGGTAAGCCGTGGATGTTGCATCGAGCTTGCAAGTACACTCTCGCTATAGTGATGCAGTGGTGAGACATTCTGATCGCAGTGCAATGTTACTACCGTTCTTTGTGCACTGCGCTTGAAAATGCTGCGCTGTGTACAATAAGGGCGATAAAATGTAAACAACATGTCTAATTTCAATAATAAGGGTGATAAAATGTAAACAACATGTCTAATTTCACTCCTCTCGTGCCGCACATCATAGCTGTACAATCACACATCATAGTGAAAATAATCGAGCTGGGCAGGGGCTTTGCTAACTGTTAACTGCTATTGCTAACTAGGTTCAAACATACCTTGAGCCGAACGCTCGAGCTTCGATAAGTCCCGCAACGAACTACCTTCGACCGTCGCAGTTGTAACCAGATTAGAATGTAAAGTATTGTTATCACACTCATCGGACAGACAAAAACGAGCACAGTAGAGATGAAGAAAAGATGCTTCGTCTGTTCGTGGCGTACAGTACACATACGAAATTGTGTGTCAATTTGCATCGATAGAGCCTGTGAAGTGAGATAAATAATGGTGTTTAATATTGGTCGGTTTTGGCCAATTTAAGTATAATGTTTAAAATGACAACACTAAAATACCTGTGGAATGGCTAAGCTAAAAGCAATCACCCAAATAGTTATCACAAACCGGACTGCTCGCGATAGTTTGGACATTGTGTGTGACAGGAAGGGTTTGCAGATAGCGACGTACCTGTTTAATATAAAGCGATGTAACGAGTTTTACTATTTTCCTGTTGCAATACTTCGGCGTCATTCGTACCTTTCTACAGTGAATGCCGTTATTGTAAGGACTGTCGCGTTGACAGAAGATTCAGAAGCAAAGCTTACTATTTTACAAACAGTGTTACCGAAGGGGTATGGGAACCTGTACCAGGTATGGTAGATATCCTGTGGTACGCCTGTGTTAAGAAAAATGGAAATTTATTTTCTCAAAAAAATACAATTTTCTATAATAATATAAATATTGCGAATTATTTGTGCATATTTTCAGATATATATGTGAGCGAAGCGGGTAAAATCGTGAAGCAGGAGAAAGAGAAAGAGGATCCCCAAAAGGGAAGAGAGAAACAGAAAGACAGAAGAAAGTGTGCAAGTGTAGTAGGGTGTGCTATAAAAAATTATAGCACAATCGTGTAAAAGGAGTGCATAGCCTGCGAGAGAGCATAATTGTTAATCACAATGATAGTGGAAAGTAGAAGATAACAGTCGCAGTTGGCAATCGGAGTTGAATTTGGAAAATAAATCTGTATCATTATACCCTTCTATCATACATATATCCTTATTGTTTATTAATGAGTTTACAAAATCTAGAAGAACTTTTTTAAATATCTTAAATATTAATAATCTGATAAAATACATTAAAGGTTATTGTGAAATCAAAGTAGACTGACAAAGCTATTTGAATTATTTGAAATTCAATATTGTTATTACTTGAGTAGCAAAAGATAGTCACAACATCAATAGAGTAAAACAAAGCATTAGGTACAAATATGTTTTTAGTATCTACTAACCTGTAATCAATAGCAGTAAATCCGAAATTGCTAAACTAAAAAGGTAGTAATTGGTGGCGGTGTGCATAGACTTATTACGTGATATAACAATGCAGGTGATGATGTTTCCAAGCATCCCGATCACGAAGATGGTGGAGTAGATGATACTTATCGGAATGACGATCCATAATGCATCCCTTATTTCGAATGGTATGGTACCATTTGCGCTCCCATTCACTGCATCAGCATTACCGGGTTCAGCTTCTCCCACAGTTAGGTTGAAACTCACATTCAATCCGATACTTATGTGCTCTTCTTGGCTAAATGTTAAATTGATAGTACCATCGACATCTTTTATCGCTGCCTGGGTATTGGTCAATATTCTTCTCTGTGTGAGAAGTCGATGCACGGTTCGGTTTGAAATGGAGTCCCATTGTCCAGAACCTCGTAATCCCTGGTTCTGATGGTCGAAGGAACTGTAGGATATCATCACGCTTGCTACACTGTGTTACATTAGACTTGCTAAATGAGTGAACCTTGATGAACCCTAGATGATAAGAAAAATCCGATTAAGCTCCGTTGTTCACTGTCCGTAGAGTGATAGCAGAGTCATATATGTATATGTAGAGTGATAGCAGAGTCATATATGTTAAGAAATCTGGAGGTTCGGGATGAACATCATTCGAAGTTCTTCGAAAAAATAAAATCTAATATTTATTCGAGTAAATCGATAGTTTGATTTTCATTTGTTGCATTTTACCCATTATTAACGTAATTACAAACAAAAAAATCTCCGTGAGTTTGGTTTGGATTTTTGTTTCTCACTCGATGTTATGGTCAAAAGTTATAAAAATCAACATTTATTCAAGATAAAACGAAAATTGTATCAATTAGGAGAGATCCTTAATCTAATTTATTATGCTATTTTATTCCATTACACAGTTTTGGGGATGTTATAACATAAGTTTCATTAAATAACTGCTATTAAAAATAATTTGAGTGTAGGCTGATAGGATAGGATAGGACAGTTGATTATGTTGTTGATAATTATAATTTAATAATGAAAAAAAAAAAATAATTAAAAATTGTTTACGATAGGGATTAAAGTGATAAAAGCATAAATATAAGATTACTGATGTTTCTATTTTATTATATTCCCTTATTTATTATTACGCCCGGCATATATTTTCATCCGTCAAGAAGCTTATGTTTAATAGATCTTAATTACATAGAACTTCCTGCAAATCGCTTATTTCCACATTACTATTCTCACAATTATCGTCACTACTATAGACGTTTCGCCGGTAAATATTTTCTAAAAGTTTATAAGTTTATTATGAACATCAAATTATGTGAAGATTTTTTAGCCTTTTAATTACATTGCAGAAGTTATCAGATCATTCAAACATTTTGTTATAAACTGTGATGCCTTAAAATGAGTTGATATTTTTCAAATCATAATAATCACCAGAAACAAAGATATAGTGCCGATTATATTATAGCTATAATACATGAAGTGCTCGTAATAGTGTGCATGAAAATATGCAAAAACAAAAAAATACGTATTTCATTGTTGTGTATATCATTGTAGATATCTCTATATATACATCTCTATATATCTCTCTGTCATATCTCTCTTCAATATGTTTTATTTTTCGCATAAAAATAAGTGCTTCATATTTATTTTACGGGCTATGTATATTGGCAGAGAACGATAAAATTGATTTTTTTTTTCAATATTTTCTTTTCAATAACTTTTCAAGGGGCACCTACGGGCAGCTACTTTTTCCACGAGATGAAAGAAGAAATGTTACACTACAATGTGGTTTGAAAAGATGTTTAAAGTTTTTTGAAGCTTTTGAAATATATGAAGTTAAACATGAAATTATTAAAGGGTTATCATAAAATGATGCTGTTTTCAACTCTTTTCATAAATATAAAATATATTATTATTGGACTTTGTACTGCTGTTAGATAAATGTATTTGTTGATTTAATATTTTTTGTATAATTTACATTAAATTATTGTTCCAATTTTTTTTTTATTAAACAAGGAGAGCCAGGCCGTATTGCTACTTTCCAAATTGTTATTGGTTATCAAAATCGGTGAAGAACTTGGTGAGATTCAGAATTTTGAAGTTGACATAAATTTTCATTTCATTTTCATACATTTTCAAAATTCTAACTTTGACCTCAGCAGACAGCGAAATGAACATCAATAAAAATGAGGAAATATGTAAACTTCTTAGTTTCATCTTCTAATTTATCAAAAAGTATTGGGAGAAAGAATAGGACAATTTTGATTTTTGAGGTTTTTTCCCGCTAAATGTCCAATGAGTTTATTAAATTAATAAGTAACGCGAAGATTGTCAATTTTCCCTTCTTTTATATCAAGACGTAACACTAGACGTAACCCTCCTCCATTAATTACGTAAAATTACGTCGACCCTCCCCCTCCTTGTTTAACATTTTTTTCATGATTTTTTTTTAATCAATATATTTAATTCCATCTTATTTCAACAAATGCAACAATAAACAAACAGACTGCCTAGTAAATTAAATATTCACGCCAGACTGATTTACTTAATCATTGCGATTTGAAGCGGTTCTAGAACCTTTTTCAATCTATACACCTTCGATACTGCATACGATACTTCATTAACAATGTTACTTTTCGGGCAGTTCGTATAATGCATCAATCATATTTCATATAATCATCATATTCGTTTCATATTTTACCTAAACCCAAGCCAGGCACCGGTCTTCACTATAACGGACCGGACCAAAATCCCATACGGATCAATCCTCCGTACGCAGAACTGACTATTCAGCTACGGGTAAATAAAGTCACAGAAAGCCACAAATGGCCGGCCTCTTGATGTTGTTGTACCGATAAAGAAAAAGAAGGCCATGTTTAGAATAAAGATAAAGAATTTTCTAATTCGCTTAAAGAATTCGCTAATAGTCCACCTAAAAAAGCTAAAGAAGCTTTGGTAGCTTACACTACATAGTACCAAGATGAATAGATGTAATCTATGAAGAAAAAGAATTCGTACGTAAATTATTTATCCGTAGTATTAGCAATAGCAGTTATTGTTTTGAGTTATGTTTCTGTTGTGCTTAAGAAGGTTTGAGCAAGCGGCAGAAAACCTCGGGTGGATATTACCGAGACAAAAACCTAGATGATGGTGGCACCAGCTAACAAATCATAACTTGCGCAGGGATGACGTACAAATAGGTGAACGAAGTCGTCCAAAATTTCACCTATCTTGGGTCAAAAGTCAACACCGACAATAACATTGATGTTGAGATACGCGCTAGGGTCTTTCTTGGACGCTAGGGTTACGCTGCTAACCGGTCTTTTTACAGTCTGAGGAAACTTTTTCACTCAAAACACCTATCGCAACGAACGAAGCTGGGACTATACAGACCCTGTATAGTTCCAGTACTAACCCTCTTAACCGGATTCGAGAGAAAGATGCTCTGAAGGATTTTTGGCGCCGTGTGTGTGGAAGGACAATGGAGAAGCCGCCACAATGACGAGCTCTACGAACTGTACGGCGAACTTACTGTCGTACAGCGGATTAGACATTCCGGGCTCCGGAAGACTGCTTACGTTAATAGAATGACACCGGACGACCCAGCCTGTAAAGTCCGTTTAGATCGTCCACATGGACAGAGGAGGCCCCCCTACAGCAAGCCAAGACCGCGAAGCGGTTGTAGCACCGGATAAGTAAGTAAGTAATAACAAAACCCTAAAAATACTGCCAAAGCTTCAACAGTTGTATCAAACTAGAGTACTTCCCGAGTAATGGAAACAGGCTAAAATAATAGCAATATCTAAATCCAGGAAAAACAAAAGTCTAGCAGCTAACTACAGACCCATAAGTTTTTCAAGCAGCATAGGGAAAATATTTCGAGAGCTGAGGTGTTCCCCAGGGCAACAATTTGGGACCGTTACTGTTTTCGTTGTTTATTAACGACGTTACTACTGTGGTCACTAAATCGAGCTGGCTACTCTACGCTGACGACGTTAGAGTTTTTTTCCGGATCAATGCATGTCTGATTGCAAAGATCCATTGACTGTATTACTAACTGGTGCCAAAATAATGACCTGCTAATTTCAATTGATAAGTGCGCGTCTATGTCCTTCTTTAGATCAGCTCGTCCTTTAGTCCTTGGGTACTCGATATCAGGGACGCTACTACAACGGAGTGACACTATCGGGGTCTAGGGGTTCATTTGATGTCCCTCGTCTGTTGTGTGGTCCAACAAGTTAGAATCTGATCAGAAAAAAATTACACATCTTGTCTTACGTTTTACTCTTTGGCGTAATGTAGCTTTTCGTCCGACATACTGCACTCGTTGTTTGTTGCTTGGTTTACAGACCCTCGTAAACCATAGTAGACGTGCCCAACGTTCGTTAATATGCAATCTGCTTGTTGAAGAGATAGACTCACCTGAACTGTTAACTCTTATAAAAATATATGTGCCACCTAGAACGTTTCAAAATTACCGACTACTTCGAACTGACCAAACAAGACGAGCATATAGCGAAAATGAACCCATGACTGCTATGGCACTTAAATACAACGTATCTTATTACGATTTTGACTGACACTTTTCGACGTATGTTTTAACCAGGACCACTCTCTACCCTGTGTGACTGTACTCCTTAGGCTAATTTTTAAGTTAAGTGATAAGACCAGTCTGTTTAGCCAATCACTTTACAATTACAAATACAAATATAAATACATTACTACATAGATAAGCCCGTGTGATAAGCGTGTCTAAACAGTATAAACCCTTGTTACAATAGCTTGTTACATGAAATGAAACAGCTAGGCAGTGATAATAACGTAGAATTAGTTTTTTGGTATTCATATGTGCTTCAGCTTGTACAGGTATAGGTTTAATATATGTGGATGTGTAAGGAAGTGAAAGAGGATTGAAAAAGAAAGAGAAAAACACTGAGCGCGAGCGAAGCAAGCTTAAACAGGTGAGAAGAGGTGTGGAAGAGAAAGAGAAGGAATAGAAAGAATATAATTAGCCACGCGCGGCTGGATTAGGGATTCGCGTATCGACGGTCAAAGAGGAAGCACACTGAATTTGTAATCCGTTATCTTTTAATAAATACTCCCCACTATTCTCTTCAACTTTACATATAGGTTAGGTGAGATTAGGTGAGATCACATATAACTGATCAGTGAGTTTTTATGTATCTTTTCCCACTTACTACGCATCATCATCAACATTATCATCGTATATCAACAATGTTTTCCAACTCTAATTCAACAATGAGAAGAGTCAAAGCGGACGGACCCATTACATACGATCAAAACACGAGCTATGCGCAAGATACGAAATATTCTAATAAAACTACTACTACTGTACTACTTGACTATCTGTACTACCTGTACTACCTGTACTTACTTCCTGACGCTACATTTAAGCGGCCTTACATGATACTACCTAATATCTACCAGGCGCCTCCATAGGTATATAGTGAGTAATATTTTTAATATTTTTCATATTTATTTAAAACTTAAAATTAAATTAAAAATAGTCCGTCTTGGACTACAGAAATTAACTAATTTGATGATTTACATAATGGTGTACAAGGAACTGTTCTAAGTCCCCTATTATTTATCTCATTTATAAATGACTATAATAATGTTTTATCTTGTAATAGACACTTGCTTTATGCAGAAGATATCAAAATGTTTCTTCCTGTATTTTCCTCAAATGATATATGTTTGGTTTA